>NW_005187487.1:2081439-2091655 GCF_000239375.1 Pundamilia nyererei | reverse complement strand
TGTGATGCTGCATAATCAGTTTTTCTGACATATTCCATTGGGGTAATCAAACATTCAGACAGTCGGCAACACAGTGCACACTTGCAGAAGGACACAAATCACTTAACCTGTATCTCTTTTGTTGCATGCCCAGCACACATGTAGCCTGTCATTGAGAATGTGCACAAAGACAGTGAATGTTTGCATGTTGGTGCACATGAGGTATAAGTGTAGAGCAGGAAGTACTTCATATGGTTGTTCTGACAGACTGTGAGAGTCGGCATAAAAGGCACTGGATTACTTGTTTGTGAGATTTATAAGACATTAAGGTATTTGGTATGTACCAATTATGCATTTACATGATTTGTTCATATCTAAAAATAACTCAAAAAAGTCCATATCACAACTTAAATTGAATTATTAATGCTGAGGCCACAGTAGTGTGCAAAAGTTGGACTAGCCCAAGGCAAATTACATATTTTGTTGGTTATTGAAGTGAAAGTAAGAGCTTTTTTCAAAAGGTAACTCACTTAAAATTTTCATTTCATGACCCTGTTTCATTTTAATGTAACTCCTTTATGCATATCTAGTTGTTGGGTGATGACACATCGACCCTTCATAATACCATTTCTGGGCCCAAGCCTTGGCTGTGGCTCTCATCTTTTCAAAGTCGTACTACATCCCTTGGTTTTTTTATTATATTGTATTTTATTTATCTATTTTGAATTGATTCCACGTCATCCTAACCTATGCAGCTTCTTATTAGCGCTACTTATATGTAGGTTTTAAAACCTACATATAACTCAAGATCTACAAAGCAGCCCTAGGGCGCGTGGCATACTCGACAAATCACTAAAAAGACAAATCACTGTTTGGTGTATTAAGACTTTGGTATGGATATCAAGTTTAGGGTTATGATTTTTTTGAAGGAAATCAATGAAATGAAACTGAAACTATGCAGCAGGATACCAATTTGTTATGTTGAGAATCTATATCAGACACTTTTCTGTATGCAATTTAGTCCATTTTCAGTGTCTTCTACTTGTTGGATCATAATAGACTTGCAAGTTTTGTATCTCACTGAGAACCCTCCATGTGTGCTGTGTTTACTGTATATTAGCCCAAACATACTGCTGAAGTTAACTATGGTATGGCAGAGCACTCTGTATCAATTAGGGGAATCTCATCAACCCTACAAACCCTGCTTCATTATTTTTAATTATTGTTTACATATGGAACAAAATCACCTAAATGAGAGTACCCAAATTACAGCAAGCAGAGCATGGCATTTTGTCTCAACTAACTTCTAAAATGTATGGATCTCAAAAGTCCTCTCTTTCATGGATGTCTGGATAATATGCTTGTTTATAACACCAGAGAGAATAATCTCAGCCATGGTGTTTTATTTTTTCCTTCAGCAAAATGAAGGCATATTTGGACCATTAAGGCTTATTATATTAGACCCATTGGGAGATGGTATTTTTCAAACTTTTTCCTGAAAGTGACATACACAGTTAAATTAATAATACTCAGTGTTGAACTGTTGATCAGAGATGTTTGAAATGTGTTCTTGTTCTCATCACCAGTCTTGGATAAGATTTGGAAAACTAGAGCAAAGCATTACTATGGCGGGCGTGGTTCGTGGCGTGGTTGTGGGGGAGGTGGACAAAGCGGAAAGAGCAGCAACCAGGAATAAAAAGTGTTGAAAGCAGTGATGGTAAATTCAATCAAGTTTGAATGAGTCACTCACCAAAATGAATCGGATTTTTGGATCATTTGAGTCTCTTTTTGTGTATATCCTACTGCTAAGATGAGTGATTGAAAAAGAGAACCACCTATTTTTATAGAGCAAAAAAGAGCAAAAAAATTAAGATTTCTAAAGGGAACATTTATTTTATTTATTTTTATTTTATTTTATTAGTATATCAGAGTTTTTTCTTCCAGTTCAGAGCAGAAATGTTTATGTTAAGAAACTGGCTGTTGTTTTTTCCCCACAATTTTAATTATAAGCTAGATATATTTCTACTAATGAAATTAGTTTGCTAACAGCAACAGGGATGAGTCAGTGAATGAGTCAGTTGGGCTTGTGAATCATGATTCACGAGTCAGTAAAGTGATTGAGTATTGAACGATTCATTCATGATTGGCACATCACTAGTTGAAAGACTGAAATATGTGGTGGGGCCCGTCCTTACTGCCACATTGGTGCCGAAACTTGGGACGTGGAACAGCAGATCTACGACTAGCCAGGGTCTGAATGGTGGCTGAGCTGGTGGCCACATGGAGGGAGCAGGTCCGAGCACCAGATGCAACTGATAGCGAGTCTGGCAGCTCCTGGTCGACACCGCTGCCGACCTCACTGGCGTTCCTCGACCGCATAGGAGAGGGAAGCATCCCCCACGCCAGTCCGGAGGTCAGCGCATGGGAGGAACCTGCCATGTTTTCGCCAGAGGTCAGTGCGCCACCTGGTCCTTCTCTGCCCGAGCCAGAGGTCGCCGCACCAGTGGGATCTGCTTAGCCCGAGCCGGATTTTGGGGCACCTGAGGGACCAATGCCTGCCAAGCCACCTGTTAGCCTTGGCTCACATCCACACCTGCTGCACTGCTGCATGCCACACAGGTGGCCTCCAGTCCAGCTCTGTCACCGCTCCTGGACACGCGGTCGGCACCCGAAGCCATCTGTTCACCTCCACCGCAGCAAATGCGGTCAGCCCATTGATCCCACTCATACCTGCCGCGATGGGGGAATGTGGTGTGGCTTGGTTTGTGGCGCGGTTGTGGGGGAGGCGGACACACCTGAGCTCGATCAGCTCATCATGCCTCGTCTATTAAACGTGCCGGGACTTGAGGAGTTGGTTGTTGTTGTTGTGTATGTGTGGCTGGCGAGAGCTGAAAGATCAGCAACCGGGAATAAAGTGTTGAAAGAGTGAAATATGCAGTCAGGTCTGTCCTTACTGCCACAGTTACATTTTTGCAAAACATGAATACTTTTGAGCCCGCTGAAATTAAGGAATTTTGTTAAAAAATGCTTTAGTTCCTTACATTTCTATGCTACCTTTTTGTTCAGCCCATTGAATTAAAGCTGAAAATCTGCACTTCAATGAGTGGTTTCAGTTAAAATCGATTGTGGTAATCTACAGAACTAAAATTAGAACAAAGTTGCCTCTGTCCAAATATTTATGGACCTAACTGTATTAAAAAGCTCATTCATGGTTCACTGCTTAAAATTTGCAAAGTAATTATTACTTACAAATTTTGGCCATTACAGTAACACTGCAACCAAATTTCCTATAATTCTGCAGGCATGGGAGAAGTATCTTTTTACAGCCAGATGGTAGTCTGTGAAAGCAGTAGCACACAGCCCAGATAACCACGTCTAACCGGCAGAACAGTTGGGAATGGACTGAGATGCTAATGCTCTTTAAAGTGCTGAATTATGATGAGTGAAAATCAATAAATCCAGCTCTAAGCTCTGCATATCAGTCAACTTGCTCCATCTTAGTAAAGCTACATTTCGAATCAAATTCTGTCTCTGCTAAAATGACTTTGCTGTCAACAGTTATGACAGGTATCATATTGCCCAGACAGTTGGCTATGTCTGTTTTATTCAAGCGTACTTTCTTAACTGTGCTGTAGGGACATATTAATGTAGGACTATATAAGGCTTTTTCCTGTCTCATAGCTAAAGAGCTCTATTTATTTATAGATTTTACATAAACTGAATATATTTCCTATATGCAATTATCTTACCCCCCTCAGGGATATGGTAAAGCGCTAAATGATTTCTAAATTGTGTTCAGTGGACAAGGGAGCATTTATCATATTGAGAGCATTTTTCCCTTCCACACTTACTCATTTAATGTAGATTTTGAATTGAGGTGTTCTTTTACACTGCTTCTCCCTCTGTCTTCTTCGCCTTGAATTTTCTTCTGAGCGTTCGATGAAATTGTTCATGTATGGAAGCTGTTTTCATGTGAAATATGTTTGCCTTCATCCCTGTGAGCATATGTTTGGCTGCATTTCCATTAAGAACCTGGTGAGCTGCCTACACTTTTTTTTCAGTGTCTTTTTCTTCCAAACTCCAGGTTTTATAAAGGACACTTTTTCAGCCCAGTGAGGGTTATTCGATTTTTTTTATGGGGCAGTTACTTACAGAGTCAGTGATTCAGCAAAAACTGTGAAATAAAATGATGGCAACTTACAATGCTTTCCAGCCCCGGACAAAACACATCCCCAGTGCTATAATACTAAAGGTTGACTTTGATCATGTCATCTTAAAACTCCCCACCAGCACAGCTAACTCCTGAATCCCACCATACCCCCTGTTTTATCAAGATGTCAACAGTCATCCAAATTATCATTTACTACTGGGTGTTGGCACACCTCCTCGCTGGAAGACAGAGGATTCAGAAATTGAGTCATTAGAAGATAAAGAGCTTACCTTTCCTGGGGTGACAGCTTAGCCTTTGAGTGGACAAACCTATCCGTCATTGTTCATGTCTAACATTTTGTAACTTCAAACAGGTGTCATGAACGGAAACAAAGGCATCAAGTAATGTATCTACAAAAGCAAGGGCCTGTATTGGCTGTTTGGAATAACTGCTTTCTTATTATGTATGCTGCATGTTTTACTCCTTTTCACCATTTTCATTCTCTCCTCGTCTTCTTTAATACTCACAATTTTATGTACAAAATGGCTGTTACTTAAATTGATACTCTGGAATCAGATCTCACTGCTATTATTAACAAACATATGGTATTCATGGTGGACATGTTCATTGTAAGATACAGTATTGCTAGCTAATAATACTAAACAATTCTGAAATACTTATAATAAAAAATATTTTAATTGCTTATTGCTTTTATACTTAGTATCCAAAAGGAGAACTGCTTGTCAAACCACAATCAACTTATTAAGACTTTTTGAGACAGACTTAAGCCTTATAGAGTTGACTTATTGTCTTTGTTTTTAAAATGACTGGGATGAATTAATAAGACCTGACTAATAACTCCATTTCCCTGTTTCCCAGTGGTCCCCTGTGTAGCTGAAAAGCTGCTCCCTAGCATTAACCCTCTCCATCAAGATGGTACATTTGTTCTTGAACATTACATAACTCCTCAATTAAACTTTTGAATTTTGAAGCTGTCTGTATTGGGTCCTGCTGTGGACCCCATCATTATTTCAGATGAGCTTTTCTTGAATGCCTCAGGGCAGGACTTATTCTGAGTGATGTGAGCTAAAGATGGTTTAGGCCCTGACACAGATTTGTTTTCATAACTCTAGACTTGACTTGGTCTTTTCACAGTCGACTTAACACTGACTTTTCCCAGTTACCTTAGAATCGTCTCATATATGCATTGGAGAAGTCTGGGTCAGACATACTGAATATTTCAAAGCCGATGTAAACTGTCAGTCAGAGACTGATACTGGCAGAAGATGCTTTGAATTTACAACCAAAGATTATAAGCAAAAATACATATAACTGGATGTGGATATGATTCTTATCCACATTCTCTCCCATAATATCTAATATTAAGTATTCCACTTGAGTGCTTTGATTAAATTTTAGATGCTCAAACTTTCAATGTATGACTTCTCAATTACAAAACTAAATTAGTGTCTGCATTTCCACTGAACTACAACCGAGTGCCAAGGCTCATTCCTATGCTGAAGAAGATATACACTCTGTACCATTCGTAATTAATTTTTCTTCCTGCTGAATATACTGCTGCTAAAGCAGACTGCATTTGCTGTTAATTTACTTTTTGTTTATCCTTTCAGCTGCTTTTACAGACAATCACCATGGAGAATTGCAGTTCCTTTGTAATGAGTGGCTTTCTTACTATATGGAAAATTTATTGTATAAAATGGTGTTTTGACAGATGAAAGTACAAGTTTGTTTTTCTGTATGACAACTATTACAAAGAAGACTGTTTCAGCTCTAAACTTCTTAAACATTATGTTCTTTTCATACTCTCGCTACATTTCTTGAATCCATAGAAAGCTATGTATATAACATATAACATTGTAATAAAATGTAAGCAATTCACTCCAGTTACTGGATGTAATATGTCCTCTTGATTATTTTAGCCAAGCTCTTTTTTTATTTGCCTGAAGCTTGACTGATTGTAGCATTTAGCCATAACTGTAGCATGCAAGCATGTTTACAGAGATATATGTTGAAATATTGACTTTTATAAATACGCCACCTTTTTCAATAATTTCTCACTGGTAACAGTTATAACAATGGTCTAAATGATTCACATTTTCTACTGAAATTATACCATTTTAATTAAAAAAATAAGTCATTTTAATTTGTTGGTAGCAACATATCCTAAAAGTTGAAATGGGGTGAAAAAAGGATGGAAAAGTAAATGGATCGTTTACTCCAAGTAACAGTTCAAGAAACATTTTGGAAGTAATTAGTATTTATTGGCAACAGGTCAGTAAATTTAATGGGCATAAAAAGAGAATCTTAAGCAGAGTTTCTCAGGAGTAAAGCTGGTCAGAGGTTAACCAATGTGCACAATGTGTCTATAAATTGTGGTACATTTTTCAGAATAATGTTCCACATCATAAAATTGTGAAGACTAAATCACTTCCACTTTCCTGCACTGTAAAACTAAATGCCGACATCTTTGATGTTGTCTAATCATCTTTCTCCCCACCTTCTGCTCTGTGTACTTTAAATCGCACTGCTCATCTCTTACTCCTTTGTGTAACACACCTTATCCCCATGTTCACCTCTTGCAAGTCACCTCATCCAAGTCTCCATTTTATCTTCATCACCACCACCAGCATCACCACTGGGATTTCTTTTTATATGCCTCTGGTTTGGAGATATAATTGCTAGATCCTGTTGCACACTTCCTTTTCTGACCCTTGTTATGATGGCTTAACATTTTTTTTCAATAATCAAAGGCTTATGATATTGTACAAGAATCTAAAGGGACAGGAGTGCAGAGGCTTCAGAACTTGTCTCAGAATCTTCTGGTTTTAAAGATTTCTTGAGCGTTAAAGTAATCCATTGACAGTTTTCAATGGC
This sequence comes from Pundamilia nyererei, assembly GCF_000239375.1. Taxonomy (NCBI): domain Eukaryota; kingdom Metazoa; phylum Chordata; class Actinopteri; order Cichliformes; family Cichlidae; genus Pundamilia; species Pundamilia nyererei. The sequence goes on along the minus strand of NW_005187487.1, from coordinate 2,084,631 downwards.
AACACAGCCAAAAAATAACTGATAGTAAACAAAGTTTGTGTAGCTACCACAAGAGTGGCACTAATACTGAAATCTAAAGGTGTGGGTTGATGAATTTACATGAAAGGAATTAATTTGCATGAACGGCAATGATTACCTGCACTGATTAAATTAAGCTTAAGGTTAAGCACGATAAGGAGGATTTGTAATCACTCATCTGCCTGCTTTCCTACATGTTAGGCTGCTGTTCTGTAGATTATTACTCACAATAAATCTGTCAACAAAAACGTATCAACAATCAACATTTCTCTTGTGCAACAATTGAATAATATTTTATTTGTGTTTTTAAATATGTACCACTAACTTTATATTTCTTTATTTATTATACTTGGCTCTTTTAAAACTTTGTACTGATGTCTTTTATATGTTCTTATGTGAGCTTGTGCAATGTAATTTTAAGCTTTCTCAAAAACGACATTTTGAGATGCTGAATGACAAAGTAAATCCGGAATCTTTTCTGTTCTTTACATCACTACCACTTTCCCACGCTGTTGATCTCAGTATTGGCGTGGTTACTCTTGTACAGTCTTGCCTTTTCTTCTTTCCTGCCTCTTTTGAGCCAATCAGCCTCCACTTTACGTGGGTTAAATCTGTGCTCTCTGTCATTCTCCCATTAATGCAACCCATCTCCTCCCCATCTCCACCTCACAGACTCCACAGTCAGAGCTCCAGTGAAGCCTTAGTCTGGTTGCTGAGCAGTCTCTAGCCTTGTGTGACAGAGTCCAGTCAGTGGTTATGTATAGGTTACATTCATAATCATTCTTTTTTTTGTCTTTACTATTAAGGCAAATTCATTGGTCCGTTTGTTCTCTACAGATAGCTGCAGACTCAAAGTCAAATCAGTGGACTTGGACATTCTTCAACTCTCATACTGCAATTGAGGTATGTGTCCATTATATGTCTATTAAATAACATTACGGGGAGATTACAAAATGTAATTTGTTACCGATTCACTGGTGACCACATAAAACATTGAACTGGCTTTTTATTATCACTCATAAAGGTTGAATAAATTTCCATTAGTCTGGTCATATTTAAAATGTAGCTCCATGTCTTTAATATAAACCATAAAATTTCAGCTTGGTGCTTTTCCTCTACTGTGTTCACAGAGCCAAAAAGAACTGACTTTTTGTCTTATTGCTTGCTTTGATTGCCCATTAGAGTGCCATTATTTAAACTGTGACTTTCATTGACCTCTATTGCTGACCAGTGAGTCACAGCACCCTTGCAGATCTTTGGCTCAGCTAACAGTGGCCTGTCAATGACGCACTCAATAGCTCACAGTGAAGTGGCTTATTACAGCAGAGGGACAGATGGACTATGAGCTGAAACACAAACTGTAGACTGCAGACACTCCAGCAACTTAGTGTAATTGGTGAACCCACGCAGATGTGTTATGGTTTTATTTTACCAGTGATCAAAAGGGACATCATACCCAACATAAACTGAACAAAAGTGTCCAAAAGTTCCTTGTGCATGGAAGTTTCTTGAATGTGATTATAGAAGAATTCTGTTTTCTTAAGCTTTGAACTGCAAGACAATTACCACATCGCTGTCCCTATACGGAAACGTGTTGAAAGGTTTACCCAAAAATAAGGGCCCAACAAAGACAGGTCCTTCAGGAGACATGCAAATGTGAGTCATCGTCATGAGATCACAAATAAGTAGAGATAAAGCAAGAAACTCACAAAGATAAAAACATCATTCACATACTGTATCAGCAGCCACCTTGAGGATTGTATGGCAGACAATTTAATTTTCCCTTTGCCTCAGGCACTACATTTTAGACAAACTTAAGCATTTTACTTTCAAATAATAAAAGGACATCTTGTCTTGAACTTTAAACAATATGTGTCATTCAAAACCCTGATGTACTTTATACCAACAAATATTGTTTGGAGTTACTAAAAAAACAAGCAAACAAAAACAGATTTTACTGACACATGTGATATTAACACCAAACTCCTCACAGTAACATATTAGGCTCTCAGCTCTCAGTCCACATCCACATCCACTCGCACCACAACATACTTAAGATGCCCCACTGTATACTCTATACTGTATACAGTGGGTCATTTTTATGTCATTGAGTGGGTGGGAGATATTATTGTCCAGCATTGCCCTTATCTTGGACAACATCCACCTCTCCAGCACCACCTTAAGGGAGTCCAGCTCCATCCCCACAACATCACTGGGCTTGCGAATCAGTTTATTGAGTCTGTTGGCATCTGCGACCCTCAATCTGCTGCCCAGCCTGCAATAGCATACAGGATGTCACTGATCACAACAGACTCATAGAAAATATTGAGCATTGTTTGACAAATTTTAAAAGACCTCAGCCGCCTCAGAAAATAGAGACAACTCTGACCCTTCCTGTAGAGTGCAGTGCTGTTTTTAACCCAGTCCAGTTAATCATCACTGTGTACTCCAAGGTATTTATATTCCTCCAATGTATTGTCCACATTGAATTGAAACAGGGATTACAGGTTTCATGGTTTCCTGCACAATCAATTCTTTGTTTTTTGTCACTATGCTGCAGATGACTTTGCTCACACCATGTGAAAAAGGATTCCACCCAGTACTCTATCTCATCACCCTCCCTGATGAATCAAACCACTGCAGTGTCATTAGAAAACTTCTGAAGTTGCCAGATCTCTGTTTTCAGTGGCTGAAGTCTGTGGTGGAGAGGATAAAGAAGGACAGTCCCTTGTGATGCTAATCAGACACACAATGGCTGTGTCCCAATTCAAGGTCTGCATGCTTGAAGTACGTGCAGTACGTGTACTACGTACGGTGCGTACTATAAGTACGAGAAGTGCGGAAGTGAGAGGGTTGTGAAATGGGACGGTCTAGCCTTCGTCGCACTGTTCAGGTTGCCTAGCAACCATGATACTAACCGTGAGAAACGTTTCAGACAGCATTGTGTGACAGAAATGAAGGAGAAAAAAATGTTTTGTTGGTCATTCATTTTTGTCATGACATCACTTTGATTAGTTGAGTATCTGAGGTTGAGACCACATGACTGTAAAACATGATTGTCGGGCTTCATTTCTGTGCTGAACAGTCATTTAAGATTAGTTAGTAAATAACAATTAGCTAATGTTGTTCATGAGACTAAAGTCATCTCACTGTGGTAATGTAAATATAATATGG
>NW_005187487.1:2076590-2080925 GCF_000239375.1 Pundamilia nyererei | reverse complement strand
ATATATATATATATATATATGTATATGTGTGTGTGTGTGTGTGTGTGTATATATATATATATATATATATATGTATGGGGGTGGTACATATAACCACCCCCACCAATATAACCTAATTGGTTCTCATGTGTTTTACCAGGTATTATTTAAGCAGTGCACAATTTTTCCAGTCTTCTGTTGCGTCAGTTCCAATTTTATGAGACTCGTTGATGGTATCAAATCAAAAATGAAATTATGTTTGGTTTGCCTGTTAGCACAGATTTTAAATTACTTCAAATTATTTTCAAATCATGGAATTCTGATTTTTTTTTCTCCTATATTTTACATCCTAACTTTTGGGGTGAAATTTAAATTGCGAAATTAAATGTGCAAAATTACTGTGTTTAGACACATTTAATGTAAATATAATATTTTGTAACATATTTTACAGGACATAGACGTCCAAGTATTTACCATGGAATATAGTAAATAAATTTAGTATGAATGTTTCAAAACCATTTCAACTACTCACCCACAAGTATGCACCCAAGAGATTGCATTGGACAATTGTGCTTGTAATGAAGCACACAGAGCTCAAGTTACATAGAAACCTCATTCGTCCTGACTTTTAGACCTTGGATTAAGTGTTCAAGGAGAGAATATGTCTAGTGGGACCTTAGCTCTCAGTGTAGGGGAGAGGGAGAGAGAACAGAGAAAGTAGTGAGTTCTCATCTCTGTAGATGACTTGTCTGGTAATGGGTTTGGTAGGAAATGATGACAGCAATAGAAGGTCATTTCTGATGTGGTTTAAAGATTGTTCAGGGATTTCCACGATGGAAAAAAAAAAGAAAAAGAATGTCTATTACTTGTTTTACGCTTTTAAAAAACCCATGTGTCCTCCCAAATGAAGAGGTCAGTGATCTATGAGTGCAGGAAAAACAACATCAAGTGTGTCATACAACAGTGGTCAGACCATTATGCACACAAGCATAAACGAGGGAATCCTCTGCTTTCTTTCCTTGCTTTGTTTCCCTTAGATTTATACCCACTAATCAAAACAAATCAGGATGGCATCCTTCATGTTGACAGCACATAGCACTCTAGAGAGTTGAGTCATTTGATCTGGATGGCTGGCTTTCCCTCGCCTCGGCCTGTTGCTTGTAGCAGGGGAGTCACAAATCTCATTGTATTAACACCAGCTTGGCTGAGAGAGGGGATTTAGGCCTGAGAGCTGAATCCACTACTCACTCTGTGGATGAGGATCATATACAGTGTTTGGGCTTATAGTATCCAATGGAGATCTGATCTGTGGGGAGGAAACACTGTGTATCACTAGAAATATATAACCTGTGCTATAATGCAACACTAAAAATGTGTATCGTTTATAATAATCATCTTGTTCATCTTGTTACACAGCAATGTTTGCTGGCATTCTTATAAATGTTACTATGACACACACACACACACACACACACACACACACACACTATTAACCTGAATATTTTTATAGATCCCCTGATCTCGATCAAATCTGGCATCTGTGAAATTCTATGGAGGCCACAGGACCCAAAGGCTCTACTGCTACCCGACACTACAGGATACTCACAGAGCAAGAAAGGCAAATATACCTTAAGTCTTTAAAGACCTACTTGAAAAAAAGAAGTCAATAACAGTGAGCACAAGAGTTACCTGACCATAACCTGTGAGCAGTTATGGCTGCAGAAAGCTGAAATATTGCATCCACCACATGAAGTTCATACGAACAGTGTCTCATAATGTTGGGTTAGCCTGGATTCTCAGGTTTAAACAAACTCCTGCTGCCTGTGGATCTTGAGCACCTCTGCCAATAATATATTGGAAAGCTTGAGTTTTGAATTACTAGCCATCAGTTATACAGACGTGGTTCTACCCTACTTGGCTCCTTCAAATTGATATACATTCCTCATATGAATCTAATCTGTTACAGTTTAAATAAAATAAGTAGCTGAAATAGCCCTTCTTAATTACGTTGTGGATACTGTAAGTAGTTAAAATAACAGACAATAATTCAGCCTTAAAGGTTATCTTAAAGTGTGCAACAAAATTGCATTAACTAGCAACCAATGAGAGTATCAGCTGACCACATTTCTGACTGTATTTCTGCACACCATCTTGTTAACAGTTACTTTCGTGATTTCCATCCATCCATCCATTCGCTACCGCTTATCCTTTTCAGGGTCGCGAGGTGTCATAGGGCGAGAGGCGGGGTACACCCTGGACAGGTCGCCAGTCTGTCGCAGGGCTAACACACAAGGACAGACAACCATTCGCACTCACATTCACACCTAGTGGCAATTTGGATTATCCAATTAACCTATCCCCACAAACTGCATGTCTTTGGATGGTGGGAGGAAGCCGGAGTACCCGGAGAGAACCCACGCAAACACGGGGAGAACATGCAAACTCCACACAGAAAGACCCCGGCCTGATGGTGGAATTGAACTCAGGACCTTCTTGCTGTGCGGCAACAGTGCTAACCACCGTGCCACCGTGCTGCTACTTTCGTGATTTAATTGCCGAAAAAATCTTTTCAACTTCGGGTAGCCAGCAAGACTTTTGCAGATAGCAGCTGTGTGTTTGTTCCACACAGCTGAGCTCTCAGAACATAGCATTGCAATGAATTACTGATGACTGGATGGCAGAAATGTCAAATGGTCCCCACCAACGCAAACACGCAGATATCGATCTCTTTTCAAGATCTGAATATGGTCACATAAGGCGATGACATTCAGATGATGATTTCTGCATCAGCATGAAAGGTGGAAGAGACAAAAAAAAAAAACCCCACACAGTCTGAACACATCAAAGTCAGCAGACCTTTAAGCTAATTAATTTGTCCTTTCTAGAAGGATTAATGCTTGGGTGGTTTCCTGCTTGTATTATTTTTAACATCTGTTCTTTGAAACAGCATATCTGTGGTTTGCTTTAGTAGCACACCAGTCAAAACCCCACTGTGTCCCAGACATTGTAATTGGATGTTTAAAATGTAAAAATGCAACATGAAAAAAAAAACCTTAGATAATTAAAAGTCCAAAATAACCCTGATTTTTATGCAGCTGTAAAGGTGTGCACAGTGATACAGTTTTCTGTAGATCAGCATTGCAAGTGAAGGCTATCACTGAGCAGCTGAGCTTTGTTCACACTCTCAGAAATGTATTTTAAATTCTTTTGATGATCCTAAAAGTTACCAGATATTCAGAATATGTCAGACTAAATCACAGGAATATGGGTATAACATGATGAATAAGACACCTTGTTCATCTCTGCATTTGATGGTAAGAATTCATCGACCAAAAATATGGTGCCTGACTATTTGACTGTATATGCAGGCTCTTACTTCACTACACACCATCAAGCAGGAGATACAGTGACTGTCTTCAGTAATACTAATAATATACATAACAGATTGCCATTTAATTGCAGTGATATTAAATGTTTCAAAGTACAATATCATGGGCAACAAAGGGCAAACCCTGAACCTTTAACTTCCACAGTAAGGTACTGTTGTTCTTGAGTTTCCATATTTTCTGTATGAAAATCCCTCAGTTAAGTTTGTCTCACTGCAGCTCTTAGCTAGTGGGACTAGTACTGCGGTTAGCAGGACTAGTCCCACTAGCCCTGTGATACTACTGGCTCAAGGACTAGTGTCACTTTGTTAGGTACACCTGTCCAATTGCTCAGATGCCCCACCCACTTGCTGTTTAAGGCACACTTAAAGGTGTCAAATATGTCAGTGGAAAGAGCATAAAGGCACTTTTTCAGATATATTTTAAATTCAGAGCCCTTTAAAGTCAGGATAATTAAGAGGGTTAATATTGTAGCATGTGCTCTGGGCTTTGTGTGTGCTTATCTTTATAGATGCATCATATTTCTCATGTCAGCTTTCAAAAGCTTTTTAATTAGCTTGATTACAAAGACTGTTATTGTGTCTCACTCTGAACAACAACAGTTCCTCGTGATACATGAGAAGTTCAAGCTGATGTTTGATGTTTCGAACTTCAAGTGCAGGGAAGTGGGAGGAAAAGAAAACATGATACTGTCTTCTTCAAAAACAATCAGGGTAAACGTGGAGACTGTTAACCCTCCAGCTGTCTTCTGTAAATCCCTAAATATGTTATGGTCCTGGGTATTTCACCCAGACTTCTAAATTTAATACTTTGCTTATATTGGCCTCTTTTTCTTCCGTGTGCCTGTTGTTTAAGATTTGGAGTCTTAGCTACAGTGGGGCAAAAAAGTATTTAGTCAGCCACCGATTGTGCAAGTTCCCCCACCTAAAATGATGACAGAGGTACACTTCAACTGTGAGAGACAGAATGT
>NW_005187487.1:2070572-2074790 GCF_000239375.1 Pundamilia nyererei | reverse complement strand
GGCCAAAGTGAAGTGTTAAGTTGCAGACAGCGCTAGCAGTGGCTTTATCCCACACTAATTCTTTGAAAAACTGCAGCAAAAAAAAAAAAAAAAAAAAGAAAAACATCAAAACTAGAAGATCATGAATAGATTGAACAAGAATCTCATGGGTACCAGCTCATATCTCCTGTGCAGAAAAGGGGCTAAGAATTACAGTTTTCCTTCTGCACACTTTTATAATCACATTTCTGATGTGAAGTGAGACGGGCAGCCAAACCCTACAAACAGTTAAGGTATTCCACTGCAGGGAAGTTTACTCTGGCTTCAGTCCTGACTGGCAAAGAGGGGGAGAGTTGGAGAAATTGGAAAATAAGAACCTGGAGTGAGAGAAGCAGACAGACAGTGTGATAAATGAGGGATACTAAAACTGTGAATTACTCTAAAACTGGAAGAGGAGAGAACACAAAAGATTTAAGGTCTGGTAACAGCAGAGAGAAATAATCTAATATGTGGTTCTAACTACCTTCATGGCAGGAGCAGCACTAGAGTAACGGTTTGTTGTGATGGCTAAAGGAATCAATTAACCGTATAACTTACACCAAAACTGCTAACATGCCAAAACACATACCGCACAATGCCAAAAAAAGTTTTTCACTCTACTTCATCACTTTTCAGCAGGTGGCAAGTCAACACTAAGAAAAATGGCTAATATATGAATGTTATATTACTGAGACATCAGGGGCATCACTGTTTTAGCCCCAAATCTTTGTTTTCTGGAGCCAGATGTGAACTGATCTAGGCAATGTTCACACTGCAGGTCTTAATGCACATTTCCGATTTTTTGATCAAATCCAATTTTTTTGTCTGCTTGTTCACACTACAAATAAAATGTGACTGCAAACACGCTCTAGTGTGAACCCTCAAAGCGGCCCGCATGCGCAAAAGAAGACGTCAACACAACGCGCTCTGTTTAGACCCAGAGCAAACAGTAATGGGTCAGAAAAGTCGGATTTGATGCGCTTTCGCCTGCAGTGTGAACATAGCCTTAGAGCAGAAGGTAGAGTGCTACATTATCAGATTACTGGCAAGCTTTGTTAACATTCATTTTACTATAGTGACCCAAACTGTTCTTCCACCAAGCTGTAAAATTGTTCCTTTTTAACACTAGATATTTTAACATGGGAATTTCAAAGCAGGTATTTGTCAACAGATGATGACAGTGTTCGTAGCTATCCACATTTCTAATATTGTTCATTAAAACAATAGAAATACACTTAAATGTGTAATAACTTGTGGAGGGGAATTACCCAAACCCTAGAAAGAGATGCAGTGATGTGTCATCAGAAGTGGAAATAATTGAGAAATTGGTGAAAGCAGTTAAAAGGAAGAAGTGGCGCAACGGGTGGCGATGTGTCTGTTGCTGCAATTGTGTCCCTATTTAGCTTGCTTTTTAGCGATATGAAACACTGGGAAATCTACTCTAACTTTCCAATGGAGGTAATATTAATAACATTTTCTGTTCTGTTCATAATGTTTATATAAAAACACACTCTGATTTGAGATGATTGTCCTGTAGGGTATTATTACATAAATATTGCTATTGTCAACAAAAACAAAGTAACAACATTGATCTATTTAAAGTCATGAGTTGATGAACCAGCCATACTATTCCTTTGACTGATCTTTTCTTTTGTCTGATGTAGATGTGTACTGTACCACCTGTTCACATGGTTTTATATTATGTTTCTGTATTGCAGGCAAAGAAAAGCACAGCTCCAGCACAGCAAATTCCTGACAGTGGGAATCCACAAGACTGTACTTCACACCATCACCCCCCACCAGTGACCCCAACAGTCATCACGCACTCACAGTCACTACAAAGCATCCAAATATGATCTGTTTCCCCCACCAAATCCCTCGAAAGAAAATGTCATCCCACTCCCACTGAGAATGCCATCTTTCTCCACCCAAGAAAAAAAAAATATCAGGGAAAACTGGACAGAGGAACAGCAGTTTGGAATTAAGGTTGCAGAAATCCTGACAAAGTTAGCGCCCTGGGAGTGAAATTAGGTTCAGTTTGAGGTTTATGAGTCCCTTTACCACAGAAAAAAAAGGATGGGGAAGAACTTCATCCATGAAGTTTGATAGTTATAAAAATAACCCAACAAAAATGCCCTGTAAATTGTGGGTTGTAGTAATGAATGTGGGGGATGACAAAATGCTTCCCGTCATTAGTACTGAGACACAGTGAGTAGTTCCAGATTCTCGAGAACTCCCATGAAATTTCCATCCACTGTGTTTCAGATGGCAAGAAAACAAATTGCAACATATTCCAGATGGCTCAGCATACCTCTGGGATGATTCTAGACAAGGTGCAGCGAGGCAGTCTACAACTTACTGCCACACTCACCTGAGAACATCCTAAAGCTAGGTAGCATGAAGTCACCAACAGCCTTTCTGCTACTATGATTCAAGATCAGTGTTGTATTCATTAATTGCTGGCACAAAAGTCAAATTTTGCAGAAGATATCTTGACATATTGGTGTTGCTTCTCCTCATCCATTGTGCGCATTTCCCACACTACTGAACTCCCCGTCTTTAGTCCTGTTCGCACTGAGTGGCCTCATACACCATTTTCTTGCTTTCCTCACTTTTCTCTTTTTTGTGTTTGGTACAAACACAAGTCAACAGAAAAAGAAGCATCTTTTTTCATCCTCGAGCATAGATGCTGGCATTTTTAATAGAGTAGAGGTAGTGAATGTGTCCACTATTTGTAGATCTCAATTGTACATACGTGAAAGCAAGCCCTCTGTACAGACTTTAAACCAACTTTTAACAAATATCATAGGATAACGTAATGATCTGTTTCCTTTTCTTCTCTTGTTTTTATTCATTCTGTGGGAGAAAACAGAAATTATACAAATACAATGCAGAGGATTATTCAATACACATCTTCCAAATTTAAAAAAAAAAACAGAAATAGAAATAAATAAATATATTAACAAATTACCCATATACAAATGCAAGTACAACTGTGTTATCGTTTTTCAGTGCCAGAGGTATTTCGTAGCCTTCTGTACCTGGTGAACTGTCTGTCAAACGTTTGAAAACATGTTCATCAAATTCAGCATCCATGCCTCAAAAAGCAAAAAAACCAAACCAAAAAACATTTTGTACATTCATCTTCTGCTTATCCAGATCCAGGTTGCCTCAACTGGTGAAGCATCCTAATTTGGCACCTATCTGCAAACGAGGAACAGCTGTACTTTGAGCTCCTCCCACATTCATAAGCTCCTTATCCGATCCCTAAAGGAGAGCTTGGTCATCATTTGGAAAAATCCCCTTTTTGCCACTTCTATTTTCAGTCTTATTCTTTTGGTCAATATCTACATTTCTTTCTGGGTCAGCTCTCTTTAGCCTGGTACAGAATCCACAATACTAGAAATGCTATACCAATTCTTCCTTCAATCTCCCTCTTTCCACAACTTTTCCATTTGGGGCAGCGACTCATTCACAACAAGAGTGGGCATTCCAGCCTTTTCAGCTAACAACCATGGCCTCTGATTTGGAGGAGCTTATTCTCTTCTCAGGTCCCTCACACTCTGTTGCGTAGCTCACTGTCCCAGATCATCCACAAAAAGCAGAGACAAGACCAGAGTCCGACTCTCTCCCTTGGCTGTACCAAATTCTATGCATAGAAATTGTGAACAGGATGGAAAAAATGACAGTAGATCTGAACTACAGGAGGGACCTGTTTGTATCACGATGGAAGAAATGGATGGACTATATTAAAAAACGCAGGCCAGTTTTTGATTTTGACGGTGTTAACTACTAGAAGACTAGAGGAAATATTAGTTATATTAATGGAAACAAAAACACACTCCCTACATGCCTTTTGTATTTTTTGCTTTGCTTCTTTTTCTATTTTCTTTCTTTTTTTTCTTCTTTCATTCCTTTTGTATGGATATTTTAGTTGTTTAAATACAGAAAAAAGAAAAATACATGTAGTGACAAATTGTTGAAGTTGATGGTATTGTACTGTGATTCCTAAATGTCAATTTAAAAAAAATGTGAACAGAATTGGCAACAAAGGGCAGCCACGGCAGAGTCCAACAATCACTGGAAACAAGCCTGACTAGTTGTACAGGGACCAAAAAGCCTGTAACAAAGTGTCCAATACCCGACAATCCCAGAGCACCCTTCCCACACACCACTAGTAGTTGTTAAACTTGCTATTAA
>NW_005187487.1:2067077-2070398 GCF_000239375.1 Pundamilia nyererei | reverse complement strand
GTGTCATACAACTGTGTTTGACAGAAATGAAGGAGAACATATTTTGTTCATTTGTTTGTTTGTTTCTACATGAGCTTTGATCATTCTCTGTAGGATTAAGCTCAGCTATTGAACGGCGAATATTTTAAAGTAAAGGCTTTAAAACCAAGTTAGTACAAACGTCACTAATGTCACATAACTTTGCCGACATGTGGCCAACAGTAATGTTTTAATGATTTTCGTTATTAAACATTTGCACATAAATAAGTAACATAATATTCAGTACTTACTTTTCACAGTTTACTCTTCGGCCGCCCCGCTTCTGCTGTCTGCGGCAGAATTCTCCACACCGACTGCCGCGCTATGAATTGTGGGATATATGGGACCACGAAGTCTACACTACCACAGCCTTAAAATTCAGGGAAATGAAGGACACATTTCAGGGCCGCATTTCAAGCAGCCTTTGAATTCGGACAGCCTTCGGCGCGCCGCTGTGACGTAATCGGCCTTGAAATGTGTCCTTTAAGGGCTGCAGACCCTGAATTGGGATACAGCCTTAGTTCACATGCCACAGCTAGCGAACTAAGCATTAACATGCTAACCATATTCAGCCAATAACTTTCTTTTTTGTGAGTTAGCAAAACCAGTAAGTCTTCCAGCTAAACAATCCTAACAGTCATTTGCACCTACACTCCATTTCCATCTCTCTTGCTGTTTAAGTCACGGTTAGGTTTAAAATATTTTTTTACAGTGTTACACAAAATATTGGCTCTATATAAAGGTGACAACAGAATTTACATGTTTTTCAGACTTATACTCGGACTTTGAATTTCTGTGTTCAATCGGACTTACAAATTTCAGGAAATACAAGACGTAGAAGTTGTGTTGCCATTATTTTTAGCTTTTTTTTTTTGCAGGGTCATTAGGGAATAACCAGGCTGCTTCGTCATCACTTACCAGTCTTTGTGTCTGACAGTCACCTAGCTATTTAGTGGATAAGTGAGGGTTATCAGCTGTTGCATAATTCTCTCTTTAACCATTATTTTAATTGGGAAGGTGATACTTTGTTGAAGAAATGGTTTCAAATGGATCTCAGGATGTTTCAAATCACTTCCCTGTTCGATTTGTAACACATATGAGGCATGGGAGTCTGTGTGATTAATACATGCTGTCATATTAATGTTCGATTACACCTCGCATAGAAAAACCAGGGTGGCTGTGTGCTGAGTGAATTGCTGGGACAAATCATGAAGGTTATAGTAGAGCCAAAATAACTGAGAAGACCAGTCTGTTTAGTTATGCTGTGATTTTCAGTGCACGGCACTCATGGGAGAGATGACTTTCTACTGTGTATGAAACACATTGCCAAGCCTGGCAACAGACAATGCACTGCAGAAATGTGATATGTTTAATAATGGAACCAAATCAAGGCTAGACTATTTTTAATCTTTCAGCTGTGAAAACACTACAGGGGTGTCGCAACAGGAATCCCTGTCAACTCCAAAGTCAACTGTTTTGTTACAAAGTGACAATACTAATGCAGGCTAAAGAGCCTCCTGCTGTGACACAGTTAAACAATTTTGGGAAGCATATTAAGGTTTAAGAAAAAAAAATATATGTGTATACATGCAGTCAGTTTTGCCCAAGTGATAAAAGTGAGATTATATAACTGTGCATCTCTTTGAGGAACAAAGTTTCTTTTGTAGAGCTGTGAGATGATGAGCCTTCAGATCTGCTTCACTTGACTTTAGGAAATTATCTCTATAGGTTTTCCTCTCCACCCTTGAATGCCTCCCATATTCAATTCACATATCTATTTGGGCATGTAATGAAATAAAGTTATTACAGTTATCAAATAAGTTCAGCTGATGTAATGAGAGCATGCATTATCTCAATTTATGTTGTTATTCACCAAATTGAATTAATCCTGACAAAAAAGGGAGAGGAGCACAGCACTGTATTTACATACAAATGAGTCACATTGAGGCTCTATCTTAGATGTGCACAGGTGAAATGTGCTTCAGTGACGTCTCTGTAATCTGATCTTGCGAGGTCCTTAACAGGGCCGACACATAATTTATTTTATCTTCAAGATGAATAAAGTAATTCTGAGCATAATTGGAAGCTTTGTCAGTGAAAGCAGTGCAATCTGTCACCTGGACACAAAGCCTTAGGCTTACAAATGTTTATATAAGGATTGGAAGCTGGGGTCATATATGGAGGTTTTCCATTTTGAATGCTAAAATCAATACAAGTTGCGCACAGTAGTTTGTTAAGTTAATGCAAATTGAATCACAGTTTGAAGAGCACCAAGGAACTCAGGAAGTATGGGATATATATTCCTATTATCTACTTTAGGTTTTTATTTTTTATCTTTAAAGTAAGTTTTTACCATAGAGCAAATGGTGCAAAAAGTTATGAGGAGTGAGAATCCATGATTGCAGATGCAGAGGCCGAAGGAAGTTTAACTAAATGCAAGCCCTTTATTGAACTGATAAACTCAACATAATGCACACTAGGCAAACGACTATCACAATAAAACAGGAAACATAACTAATACAAAGACCAGGACTGAGATGCACAAGCTTGACAAAGACAAAAAGGTAAACAAACGTGGAGGTATGACTAATTGGCACAGAGAGACACCAGACAGACACCTAAACAAGAAACAAGAGTAACAAAACATAACGTAGAAGTGAACAAGCGATGACTAGGCAGGAGAATGTAGGAAGACAAAAGGACAAAAAACGAACAAGACATGAAAGCACAGGAGTCCTGACTCAGTTGATGACTGTAAGTAGAGTCATGTCTATCTTTTATATTTTCAAAGTGTGAACTTAAAACTAAAAATCTGTGACTAGACAACAGAGATAAAGAAGCAGATATTTCCCTGACTGGTTTACAATTAAAACAAATCTGAGAAAAGGCACCACAGCAATGATATACTGTATGTATGTAATGCAAGTTAAGTTGCACCTCAGACAAATCCAAAATCAATAGTTTCCCTAAAATATTTATCCAGCTGGAATCATCTGTTTCTGTTTAGGAGTGACATTGCAACCAGGACAAGTATTTAATGCAAAGGAATTGATTTTTACAAATGTAATAAATGCTCATCACACATCTATTTCTCACGCATCTTAATTTTCTTTAGTTTGTTTTTACACTTTTCACTAAATTAGCTTCTTCAGCATCTGTGTGGGTGTACTGGCTGTGTTTGACTGACATTTCTATCACTGTGCTGTTAGCAGTGTTGGTCAAGTTACTTGAAAAAAGTAATCAGTAACTAATTACTGATTACTTCCCCAAAAAAGTAATCCCGTTACTTTACTGATTACTTAT
>NW_005187487.1:2064887-2066317 GCF_000239375.1 Pundamilia nyererei | reverse complement strand
GTTCCTACGGGAAAGTAACGGTAATCTAATTACCGTTTTTGCAATAGTAATCCCTTACTTTACTCGTTACTCGAAAAAAGTAATCAGATTACAGTAACGCGTTACAAGTAACGTGTTACTGTAATCTGATTACTTTTTTCTCTGGCTGTTAGTTTTGTAACACCTGCAGGGTTTGACAACTTACACCTTTATCATCTTTATATGAACTGTGTTGACCTCATGTAATTCTCACTACAGCTCCACACAACTTCAACCTGAACCTGAGCAGAGGGTTAATAAGATGGTAAGTGGAGGCACCTCAGTGTGGGTGTGCAGGGCCCTTAGAAGGCTAAATGTTTTAGTCTGAGTCAGGCTTAAAGTAATTATGTGTTATAGTTGTACATGTACATAAATCATGCCAGGTACTGCAAATCATGCCGGGTCTAAACATAGCCATGATTTCAGTTCTACATTAGTTTGGTTTTAGATATTTATTATTCCTATTTTAAATAATGTTCTGGATTACATGGATCTAAAACTTGTCAACCTCAGTAATGAAGTGCATTGGGGAAAATACCCAGCAAACCGCTGTTTGAACTCTGATCAGAGAGGGAGTGAGAATGAGTTAGTCAGAGAGAGGATTTGTGTTTGTGCATTTGTGATGTGAACTGCGCACATACAGTACGGCTCAGTGTGTGAGTGAGCACGCGCGCACACACACACACACACACACACACACAGGTATGCACACTCACACAGACACAGACAGACAGACAGAAGCGGTGATGCAATGTCTGTGAAACCTTTTCCAGACTTCTTCAAACGAACCCAGTGTAGGTTTTTCTTGCTCTAATGCACCATTCAAGGGTATTTGATTTGCAGTCCCTACAACCACCAATCTCATACCCCCGCCCCCACCTGCAATGACTGACTGGAGCTCTGATGACACTCAATGAAACGTCTGCACTATTGTTCTGTTTCTACTTCCTAACAATGTGCAGCTTGTCAGTACTATTTTCTGTCATTTGTACACTGAATTATAGCTGTTTTATTTATTTTTAATTTTTAATTATTTTTTTACTAGTAAAAAATAATTTCCTGAAAGTTCTACAGTCTCAGTAATAGTGGGTGGTTTGTTACAATCTTATTTGATGTGTCATTGTCTCTTCTGTGTCCTTTGGTTTTCCTCTGTTCTTTGCTCTTTTCTTTCTTCTTTTGTATTTGCATGTTGTCCATGTCTCCTGTGTCACCTCATCTGGGTCTGTGTTTGTCACCGTGTCCTTCTGTGCCCTTCATTGTAGCTATTTCCCTGTTTTATGTGGAATGTATTTATCTCCTGTATCTTTAGACATGATGTCCATCGTTTTTGTGAGTTTTCCCAGAGGGAGTATTATAAAACATGGATGTAGCTAATGCAGAGTTACCTGTGTTCTGCCAGGTCAGGGCAGCTC
>NW_005187487.1:2058747-2063999 GCF_000239375.1 Pundamilia nyererei | reverse complement strand
AATGTGAGAAATATATTGTGTTCCAGATGTATGTTTTAATATGCTTTTCTTATGTTTGTAGTTTTACAGTGCCTTCATTAGGGAGACAAATAAACCCTGCAATGAGAACTGGAAGCCTTTGCCTCTCCTTTTGAAGAACTGTTTATCTATCTGCCAAACTGGGCATCAACGTACAGGGAGGGCAGAACAGTAAAAAAGCATCATTCTCATCAGCCAGATAGTTCTCTAAAAGAAAGGATGGATGAGACGCTGGAAACAAGGTCAAAAGTGTCCAGTTCTTTACGTTCCAGCCAGCTTACATCATCATCTACTGCTGCCGCCAGAGCACGAGCAAAAGCTGCCCGTGCTCAGCTCTCCTTTGCTAAGCAGGAAGCCAGCATCCTAAAACAACAGGCCGAGCAGCTTAAAAAGAAAGCAGATCTGGATGCAGAGCTACACGTACTCAAATCGCAGAAGGCAGCTGCAGCAGCCCTAGCTGAGGCTCAAGCTTGGGAAGCATCTGCGCAAGAGAGTGAGCACCCACAACAGCCCCAGCTGGACGGCATGCAGCAAATCAGCCCATTAGAACGAGTCCAAGAGTATGTGCAGCAACAGTCAGAACTCGGCGACGATCTGCAGACTCCACAAGTTAATCATCCAGAACTCCTATCTTCTCTGGTGCCACAGCCAGCCACGGCCATCGATGCAACACCAAAAGCTCACAAGGAACCAAGTATCCATCAGCCCAGTAGGAGCAACAACCAAGAATTCACACCTTTGCCAGTCTTCCGTGCTTTGAGCCCAAAGAGAGAATCTTGCAACTGGAGCTATGGAGGCGAGCCAGCAAACTATGATCGATATCACCATCCTCAGTCTAAGGTATGGACACCCACACCTGTAAGGAGTAGTCATGCTGACACGTCTGATCTAACGAGATACCTGATACGGAAAGAGATGATCAGCTCAGGCCTGCTGAGGTTTGATGATCGACCAGAAAATTACTGGGCTTGGAAGGCTTCCTTTCTAAGTTCAATTCAAGATCTGGGTGTAACACCTCAAGAAGAGCTAGACCTGCTATCCAAATGGCTCGGGCCACAATCAGCAGCACAAGCCAAGCGAGTCAGGGCTGCGTACATAAACAATCCCACTGCAGGTCTTCAGATGGTGTGGCAGAGACTCGAAGAGTGTTTTGGCGCACCAGAAGTCATTGAACATGCACTTTTAAAGAAAATCCAGGATTTACCAGGCTGACGAACAGAGACAACCAGCGTTTGAGAGAGTTGGGGGATCTTCTGCTAGAACTTCATGCTGCAAAGACAAGCGGTCATCTCCCAGGCCTTTCACACCTCGATACAGCCCACGGGGTGAATCCGATTCTGGAAAAACTCCCATACAATCTTCAGGAGAAGTGGGTTACAGCTGCCTCGAGGTTCAAGAGAGAATGCAGTGTCTTATCCTCCATTTTCCTTTTTTGTGAAACTTGTGAACGAAGAAGCTAAAATTTGTAATAACCCGAGTTTTTCGTGTGTAACCGGTGCCAATGCCAACAATCCTAGAATCGAGACAATGACACAACAGAAGTATCGTTCACATGTCTCTGCTAAGAGGACGGAGATAGCAAGTAATCTGGCAGCCAGCCCAAACGTTCCTACAGGCAAGAACAACTTGGACCCCGATAAACAGTGCCCACTACACTGCAAGCCTCACCCTCTCAGAAAATGCTGTCTTTTCAAAAGTAAGACCCTGGAAGAAAGAAAGGCACACTTAAAGGACAAGAACATTTGTTTCAAGTGTTGTTCTTCTGTGCAGCACATGGCCAAAGATTGTCCTAAATCAGTGCAGTGCACAGATTGTGGTAGTGAAAGACATATCACCGCACTACACCCCAATCCTCGTCCTCAAAATGCAGAGAGCCTGGTGGCTAGTGAAGGGTATGGCGGGGAAGAAAGAGAAGGAGAAGCAAGTGTGGCTGACGTGACATCAAAAAGCACAGAAGTATGCGGAGACTCAGTTGGTTCAAGGTCATGCTCTAAGATATGTTTGGTCAGAGTGTATCCTGCTGGACAACCAGAGAAAGCTGTCAAGATGTATGCTGTTCTAGACGAACAAAGCAATCGCTCCTTGGCTAAAACATACTTTTTTGACATCTTCAACATTGAAGGACAGCTTGAGCCGTATACACTGAAAACATGCTCAGGTGTTGTGGAGATAGCAGGGAGACGAGCCCGTGACTTCATTTTGGAGTCCCTTGATTGCACCACACAGCTTCCCCTGCCTACTCTTATTGAGTGTGATATGATACCTGATGATAGGACGGAAATCCCATCCCCAGAAGTCACTCATTTCTACCCACATCTGAAGGCAATCAAGGGAAAAATCCCAGAAATTGATCCAGAAGCTGACATCCTCCTTCTCCTTGGCAGAGACATTCTGCGTGTGCACAAAGTCAGAGAACAACATAATGGTCTCCATAATGAACCATATGCTCAACGACTCGACCTTGGTTGGGTGATCGTAGGGGAAGTGTGTCTGGGAGAAGTGCATAAGACATCCAACATCTGTGTATACAAGACCAACATTCTACCAAATGGACGAGCTTCACTCTTGAGTGCATGTCCAAACAATATGCTAGTCAAAGAAAAGCTTGGTTGTCACACCTCGAACCTAAGTCTTCAAAGCTCTGCACAACACTTGAAAAGTAAGGAAAGTGAGTTTGCCAGTCAGGTGTTTCAAAGGACACAACATGATGATGTCCCGGCAATGTCAATCGATGACGAGAGTTTCTTGAAGACATTAGATGAACAAGTCTATAAAGACAGTTACAATACTTGGGTTTCCCCATTACCCTTTTGGTCACCACGAAACCACCTTCCCAATAACAGACCTCAAGCTTTAAAGCGTCTTGCATCTCTTCGAAGAACTCTGGAGAAAAAACCACAAATGAGGAAACACTTCATCGATTTCATGCAAAGAATGTTTGTTGAAAAGCAAGCAGAGCCGGCCCCTCCATTAAAAGAAGGTGAGGAAAGGTGGTATCTACCAATATTTGGGGTTTACCACCCACAAAAACCTGACCAGATAAGGGTAGTGTTCGATTCAAGTGCCAAACATGAAGGGGTTTCCCTCAATGATGTGCTCCTGAGTGGACCCGACTTGAACAACACTCTCCTTGGGGTTCTGATCCGCTTCCGCAGAGAACCTATAGCAGTTACAGCGGATGTGCAGCAGATGTTCTACTGCTTCAAGGTGTGCGAGGAACATCGCAACTTTCTGAGGTTCTTATGGTATGAAAACAATGATCTCCAGAAAGCAGTGAAAGAGTTTCGAATGACAGTACATGTATTTGGCAACAGTCCATCACCAGCAGTTGCCATTTACTGCCTCAGACGAGCTGCTAAGCAAGCAGATGACTCCACTACCAGTGCAAGGGAGTTCATCACACGCAATTTTTATGTGGATGATGGACTTGCATCTTTTCCTATTGAAGCAGAAGCCACTGGTGTCCTGCGCACTGCCCAAGCGATGCTAGCTAAATCAAACATTAAGCTACACAAGATTGCATCGAACAGCAGCAGTGTTATGCAAGCATTCCCACCAGAAGACTTGGCCAAGGATTTGAAAGATCTAGACTTAGGAGTGGAGTCACTACCTCTTCAGAGGAGTCTAGGTCTAATTTGGAATCTGGAAACAGACAACTTCACCTTCTGTGTGTCGAAGGAGGAGAAACCCTTGACAAAAAGAGGGATTTTGTCTGCAGTGAACAGTTTATTTGACCCTTTGGGATTTGTAGTGCCAGTCACAGTGGGAGGAAGACATTTAGTGAGAAACCTCTCCATTGAACAGTATGACTGGGACACACCATTGCCAGCTTCAAAACAAGAACACTGGAAACTCTGGAAAGGCTCTATGAAAGACTTAGATCAGCTCCAGATCCCAAGACTATATGTTCCAGTGTCTTTGTCTACACAGACTCAGCACAGAGAGTTGTGCGTGTTTTCAGATGCATCAGTCATGGCTATAGCTGCTGTGGCTTACTTGAAAACAATTTCTGCAACAGGAGATATCCACGTGGGATTTGTTATGGCAAAGGCAAAGCTGGCCCCACACCCAGCGCACACCGTGCCCCGTCTTGAGCTTTGTGCTGCGGTTTTGGCAACTGAAATGGCAGTCTTCATCCAAGATGAAATGGATATTGACATTCATTCTGTGAAGTACTATACTGACAGCAAGATAGTACTGGGCTACATATATAACACCTCACGCAGGTTTTATGTCTATGTGTCAAACAGGATAGCACAGATCAGAAAGTCGTCTCGTCCAGATCAGTGGCATTACATCACCACTGAAGAAAACCCAGCAGACCATGGAACTTGGCCAACAACTGCTGCAGCTCTCAAAGGCACCAATTGGTTCACTGGACCATCATTTCTATTGGGCCCTTCAAAACGACTCCTTCCCCAGAGTGATGACTTTGAGCTGATACATCCGGAGGTGGATCCAGAAGTTCGCTCTGAAGTAACGACCTTCAGCTCAATGGTTAAAGAAAGCTCGCTTGGAGCTCAAAGGTTTCTTACATTTTCCACTTGGAGAGCTTTGACTCGTGCAGTCTCCACACTAATCAAAAAGGCAAGGAGTGTTGCAGATACACATGGTGGCAACACTGGGGATGAAGAAGAACAAGCAGTAAAAGTGATCATTAAAACTGCACAACAAGATGCCTTTGCAAGGGTGTTGCAGTGTCTAGCCAAAGGGGACCGAATCCCAAAACAAAGTCCACTGCGAAAGCTGACACCATTTCTGGACAAAGATGGGCTATTAAGAGTTGGCGGCCGTATGTCCTCAGCCGATATGTCTTTTGATGATAAACATCCTCTGGTCATTCCCAAGACGCACATTGCTACATTATTGGTCAGAAGATATCACGAACAGGCTGCGCACCAAGGACGCCATTTCACGGAGGGAGCTATTAGGTTGGCAGGACTTTGGCTGATTGGGGGAAAAAGGCTTGTATCTAGTGTGATACACAAATGTGTAACTTGCAAAAGGCTGAGAGGTAAAATGGAGGACCAGAAGATGTCAGACTTACCATCTGAAAGACTTTCACCAGATCCACCATTTACTCATGTAGGGTTGGATGTTTTTGGACCTTGGATGGTGACTGCCCGAAGAACAAGAGGAGGGCATGCGGAAAGTAAACGATGGGCAGTAATGTTCACTTGTTTGACTACCAGAGCTGTGCACATTGAGGTTATAGAGACTATGACCACTACAAG
>NW_005187487.1:2021460-2050154 GCF_000239375.1 Pundamilia nyererei | reverse complement strand
CTGTCAGGCGCAGTGGCCCGTGGACATGGGATGGACTCAAGTGCAGATTCAAAACCGGAGGCCAGGGGTGAGGTGTAACGAAAAGAGATTTTATTTTACAATGCTCAGAGGCTAACAGAAAGTGCAGACTAGAATCAATGAACATAAACTAGATGTCTGAGGCGAGAGAAAAATACTGTGGTGATAACTAGATGGCAGGGATAACTGGGTGCAGGTACTGGGCAGGGGAAACTGTGGCGGGCCAGGGCACTGAAACAGAGGACAGAGCAGTCAGGGGAATCCCACAGAGGTTTGCGAGTGAATCTAAGGATAGTACACTGAGCTGTCTTACAAGCTTGCAGGTGGGGGTTGCGTGGAGGGGGGAGGCAGGAGAGGTCCAGGTGGGTGCTGCATGCAATGCAGGGAGGCAGGCAGCAAACTGGTATCCAGGAGAGCTTGGTAGGTGGGTTTCAGAGGCTGACGAGAAAAACAGAGATTCGGTTAATACACACGATTAGTCACCAAGGAACGGACGTGAGGCCGAGAACTGACTAAAGTTGGCAGATAATCTGGCGAAGACCAGTTGAGTGCGCCGGTCATAAATACTGCTGGTACGATTGCCATCAGGTGAGGAGCAACAAAGACTCCACCCAGTGGGGAGGAGCTGATGCTGTGGAAAACCACCCAGACCACGACACGTACTTACAAGCATATATTTCTCATGCTCCAGTACAGCCAACTTCAGAGCTAATATTTTGTGTGCTGGTATCAACTTGGCCAGATTCCATGAACTTTTCCTATATTTACTAGAGAAACTTGAGTACACAAACCCGCTTCCTCCCCCTAGTGGGGTGGTGGAGCTACTGCACCCAGCAGTGGCAGCACAGTCTTGCTCTCTGTATGATTCAGTGAACTCTTTACTTCTGGGTTTCTCACTACTTTTAAGCCTGGGTGAGTACAACATGATGTTCGAATCAAAAACGACAGTAAAACAGGGAGTACATTTCTGTAACTCTCCCTTGCCTCATGCAATAGCCCTTAGTTTCTGGTTTCTAGTTTCTCACATTCTTCATCTAAATTGTGAGCTGGTTACAGCAAAAACCCTCAGCTTCACTTTCTCACATTAGAATTTCACTTAATTATGTGACATCGCAGTGAAATGTCCATCTTTTATATACAGTCTATACATTTTCCACAGCAAATGGGAGGTTCAGGTTCAGCATGTTGCCATGACTTTTAATTCGCCCATTTATAAACTTCTGAAGGTGAGATTTAATGAAGTCTGGAAAACTGAGCAATCTTCCATCAGGCCTTAATGAAATAAAATGCATGTTCTATAGACTGGAAAAGACCATCAGTATAAACTGTGGGCCCGTGACAGACACATGAACATCAGTGTCTACTCTTCAAATGTTATTTAAATTGTTAATTTTAGATTTGCTGTGTATTGCATAACCACTCATTATCTCCCAAGTGAGCATTAATTGCAAGAGCTGGATGATACAACATTTTGTCCCGCAATTTAAAAGGCAAACATTTATCAGTCACATATTTTTTATTAATTGATTTAGACTGTGAGTTGATTCCCTGATTAGATATCTACCTGCGTTGTATTTGAAATGTATAATTATCCAGTTGTGCTACAGATATTTATGTAATCTAGAGATTAAATGAATTAGACTATGAAAATGCATTTGTGAGCAAATTCCAGCTTTATAAAAATGAATTTTACCTCTTGGTGTAAAACTGAATTCACAGTAAATTGTGAGTACTTTATTTTCTCGCACCCCTGTGAGACAGTGACCTAAGGCAGCCTGACCCTGAGATTACCTTGTTTCAAATGTTTCCATGTGATTAGTCCCCTATAGACCTCATAAAACAGAAAAAGAGCCTGCGAGAAAGATAAAGCTTGTTATTTTCAACTCACGCTGAGAATCAGAGGAGCTTTGAGGACCCCAATCGACCTCAAGAACGGAGCTTTTAAAAATTTGAGAGAGCCTTGTCAAGCGTATTGAACTTTCCTTTTGTCTGGAATGCTTTCGGTCCCTCCACCCCCCACACGCAGACAGACACGCATGCACGCACACACATGTACATGCACATGCACAGGAGCAGCAGTTAAATGTCAGTGGTCACATGGCTTTTATTTTCTGCTATACCTGTACAACACATTTTGATTAGTCTGACAGTTACTAATGGTGCCACTGCTGCTGATTGAAGATAAGAAGCTCCCTGTGTGGGAATTAGCCCAGGAAGGTCTTTAAAATGAACAAAAGTCAGAATGGAATTATATCTTTATCCATATATGATTATGTTGTTCTTCTAAACTGATGCAATATTACCTGACTGTTGATGACCTGAAGGCAAACCACACAGGCGTGAAAAAGGCTTTAAAAATGGTGCTTCTCAAGCATGTGAAAACACGAGTGTGACTGAAATAATGAGCATGTGAAGCTCAGTAGAGATAGAACAACAGCAATGAGTCTCATGAGTTATGACAAAGCTTCTTTCTTTAGTTCGATATTAAGGTTTGGAGTCCCTTTCAAAGGCCAGAAAAGATTACATAACCTTTGGAGAACAATCTAAAAAGTTTAAAAGAGGAATCCCAGAGGACACCTGACAAACCTAATGCTGGATTACGTATCCCTCAGGATAGAAACCCTTTGCAACACATGCATTTCACACAGATGTATATCTGTGTTAGTTGCTGGTGTTCAACAATGTAACATTAGTACCTGAACAGAATACCTACAACTGCTTGCTGGGTTCACCTAAACCTTTGGAAACTCCAACACATGCCACATGTGATGCTAGCTGTGAACAGTGTAACTGAGCATTTGCTCACAGTTGTCAGAAGTTAGTTTTCCTATAGGTAAAGGACAACTGTGATAATATGAATGGAATTAACCGTCCTCTGAGGCAGAATATGTGATGGTTCTGCTGCTGCAGATATCACATATACCATCACATATTAGCCCAAATTCTAAAGAATTTGACAACTGCTTAATTGCTTGATTGCTGACAATTGCTTACTTTTAAAATCATAAAAAATACTGCGCCTAGCTGAACTCCTTAGCCCTTAATAACCCTAGGAGAACCCTAAGATCATCGGGCCAACTGCTCTTGGTGCAACCTAGGTCGTGGCTGAAGACCAGAGGTGACCGTGCTGTTGCTACTGCTGCATCCAACCTCTGGAAAAATCTTCCAACTTCCATCTGTCGGGATAAATAATGTTGTTGTTGATGGTTTTTGTTGTGATGAAACAGATACCAAAATGCCTTAGGCTACCAACTTACATTCTCTTTGTTTCCTGTTCATTGTCTGATGTTTTTTTTTTATTTTGTTAATTTTTACTACAAAATGTAATCTGTATCACCTTCTTTGTCATTACCTGGTTTGCAGTTAAATGCATGCCTTCAAACTTGACGTCACCTGTCATGTTCCTCTGTTTAATTATAGTTTCTCACACTAACATTCTCACACACTAGATTTTGTGCATCACTACAGGTACATCATGTACTTAGTGTTTACACATGTAGATGAGACAGCAGCTGCAGAGGAGTGTAAAGCAGACAACTGGAAATATACATTTTGAAATTATCTGGCTAAGATTATGTGACTGCAGCGGAAATGTAAATTCTGTGCTCGATTTTACGACACTGTTTTAATAATCAGTGCCTTTTATTCTGGTGATAAATGAAATTAAGAATGCCTCGACATGGACTTTTCATTTGAGTTTAAATGAAAAGAGAAAAAAAACCCACATTGAGCATGTGGTGCCCATAGACCATTGCTCTCTCTCTTCTTATTACTTCGGATTGTGTTTTTTTTTTTCCTCTAGTTTTGGTTTTTGTGTCTTTATAACTACTGGTAGTATGAGATGGTAACCCACCCCATTTAGTTTGTACAGATAATCTAGCTCTACCAGGATGGAACTTCCATATATGCTGACAAAGTGACAACATATACTGTAAGGGTGGATTTATGTCAATAGCAAACTTAGTGAGAACATATATTTTTTCTTTAGGTTTGCTGTGTCTCCCAGCAAGGCCTCAAGAGTGTAGAGGAGACACCAGGAGACTGGCTGTTACATGATGCAAACTAGAAAGGGTCATAGATAGGAATCAACCCAGCAGCAGGATTGGTATCTGCTGCTGTGTGGAAGAAAGAACAGAGGCTGCAGTGCAAGAGACTTACAAGATGACCTCCAGCATTGTACTCTTGTGAATGTTTGTGATCAAATTGTTATTAAAGACTCGTGAGCATGGAGTAAGCTCCTGACATACTTTAGTGGGACCTGTGCGCAGGACCGTGCAACTCGACTGTCATTTGCCCGAGAACACCAGAACTGGCAGGTCTGCCATAAGCACACTATTTCCTTCTCACATGAGAGCAGGTTAACACTGAGCATATGTGACAGATGTGAAAGAGTGTGGAGACACTGTGGCGAATGTTATGCTGCTTGCAACGTCATCTAGCATGACTGGTTTGGCAGTGGGTCAGTGATGGTCTGGGGAAGCATATCCGAGGCCTGCAGTTTAACTGACTGTGTCATACTGTGATGATCATGAGCCATTATTTTTTTCAAGCATGTACTTTTTTTTTTTAACCCCTTCCAAATGGAGTACCTGAAAATATTTAGAATTGATCGTAATGTGAGCGCTTTTTTAAAATATATTTTTTCACACAGCAGGCACATGCAGTGTTATTTTTCACTTTGTCAAATTAAAGCTATACAGAGGACTTTGCCTGTGATTGGACAGCTGTCAGAGCTGATGCTATACTGTCAAGTCTTAAAGCTCAAATTGCTGCAGGTTTCCACACACTTGTCAGAAAGGATATTTATATGACGACATCTTATATAGTGCAGCTGCCAGAAACTGTAAGGTAATTCACACCAGTCCTGTGTGATATGCCATCATCATTAGAATATGTCTACTTTTTCATGATTATGATGAAAATCACACTTAACTGAAAACATTTGCTGTATGAATAAGTATGGTGTTCTCATATTGGCCAACTGTCAAGTCTTTGCTGCTATGATCAATAATGTTAAGACAGCACAACAAATAAATACTGTGAAGCATCATTTATATTGTTCATGAGTTGAGCACAATCCAAAAAAGAAGAAAAAATCTGCAGTTTACACTTAATATTGCCAATTAATCTGACACATTTGTTTCCTCGCTGGATGCTAAATTTTTGTGTTGCATTTCTAATATATATTCAAATGAATAAAATCAAAATAGTCAGTGACTAAACTTCTGACTGGGTCATCAGATGTGTTTATCTTCATTGTCTGTAGCTAACATGAACATTGATGAGACAGAGTAAAGGTCCAAAAATAGGAATATCACCTATTTTTGGACCTTTATGAATATTTAAATTTGTGAGTATTGAGCACACTGATGTACATAACCATGCACATGGGACAACACTGGGACTTATGGGACTTAGGTTTCAACTGTTTACTTTAATTGCTTCTGTGCTTCCACTTGTAAATACATAACAACTCCCAGGCAAATCCAGTACTGTAGCATGTGAACAAACAATGTCAACCATTTCTGTGTGAAATTAACTTTGAAGTAGCTCTTATGAAGTGAATAACACCGAATCCCCCATGGAAAATAATCTCCAAGAAATAATTTATTTCCATTTGGAAATGTTTAGTAAAAATTATAAATGGCCTGATGTTTTTGGAACTTAATGAGCCTTTTATGCCCCTGGGTACCATGGATAACAGCATTATGCTTTTTACATTGTAGGTAAATAAGAACACTTACCTTATAAAACCTTAGAATTTTAGACTATTCCTTAGTATTGAACTTAAAAAAATGAGAACTTAAACTGTGAGAAATTTGGGATTTTTTTTCTCTTATTATTGTAACCTTCTCTGACTTCATAAATTGCTATTATAATTTTATTTTAAACCTCTAGTAGCCCTATTCCACTGTTCTTTTAGCCGCAGAACAAATAGCTGTAAGACTATTGACATCACTGAACAGAGTACGTATTAGCTCTCTAAAGTGTTTTACTATTTTTCAACTTATTATTTTGGTTCCTATTTAAGTTTGTAATTTCCGGACCACCCAGCAGTGGACAGTATAACTACTACATATAAATACTACAAACGATTCATTTGAGCTTATTGGCAGCTGATTTCTACACAACATGATGACCTCATACTAGTGTATTTGACACAGAGAAAAACATTCAATGGCCTAACATGCTTGCTAAACTGCTGATTGTGTTGTAAGAATTCACGCACAAACACAGATTCTGTGGATATAATTGAGATATTTGCTGCCCCCAAGTGGTTAAAACTCAAATAATTTTGCTTTAATCACCCCTGGGGCTAACATTGTGATTCTTAGATACAGTATTCACATTTCTCAAAGTGAATATATATATAATATAATCTAATTTGTAAAATTTAGAAGAGGCTTTAACTATTAATATTTCCATTTGAGTCAAATGGGTTTTGGGCTGAGCTGGTAGAGAAGATGGATTTTTATTTTTTTTATTTTTTTAATCAGGCTAACATATTGTTATATAGGTGTTATCACTGGGTTATCTAACTGGAGAGTGATGTCAGATTTTATATAAATTCAAACATATGTTTCTGCTTAGAGCTTTGCTGCACACATTAAAGATTTATACCACGTGCACATGAATACCTGTAACGTTTCCCTAGAAATTCCTTGCAGATTGAAACTGTGACAGACTGTAGCACCCATCTGTCTCCTGTCAGTCATCACCTTTTAGCTCAAGTGTCATCTGCAGTTTGCCAACCCAGTTCAGGTTCTTCCCACACACCTTGGAATGGCATCTGCTAACAGATCCTGCTGTTATCTGCACAGAGATAACAGTGTGAGAGAAGTGACAATGCCCTGGGACTCACCTGTCAACTTCAGAAACATCAAAGGTCTTGACACCCGTCTGTGGCACTCTCACCATGACAGAGCTTTCCTGTGGGAAAGGAGGAGGCTAAGACTCAGTGACGACTAAAGGAAGATCACAGGTGTGTTTTGATTTATTATAAAAAAGGAGGTAAAAAGTATTAATCACCTTCAAGGTTTTATTTGTTGATTGGATGTCATCTCTGAAGTGCTTCTGAATTGGAGAATTTGCGGTGGGGCTTTTTGGTTTGCTTGTTTTTTGGGCGAGGAGAACTGCTTTTTGTTTTTTTTGTTTCCTTGCTATTTAGTGGACTAAAGATACAGACTTTGAGATACAAAGGTACTTCAGTAGCTTGTCAGCTTCACCTGAGGTGCACGACACATCCCTGGGTTGTGTTATCTGCTGGTACAGACATAAAGCTATAAGTTGAAGGCTGTAATTTACTGCAGCGGTTCCCAACCCCCGGGCCAAGGACCAGTACCGGTCCATGAGTCATTTGGTACCGAGCCATGAGAGTTGAGGCTCGGGTGTGAAATTTATGGATTTCAGGATTTTAATCATTTTTTATCGTTATTTTTTGTCGTTTTTATCGTTAACTTGGTTTCCCTGAGTCTTTTCCAATGTGTTATAAACAAATCTTCTTTTTCTGGAACCAGTACTGGTTTTATTTCGTTGTATTTATCCGCGATACCTTAAAGACCGATCCGTGAAAATATTGTCAGACATAAACTGGTCGGTGGCACAAAAAAGGTTGGGGACCGCTGCCGAAGCAACAATGACTTTTTTATTGTGGAATGCAAATTGTCAATAGTGGGTTGTTATATAGTTATTAACACCTCACTACAACAGTTGTCCAAAAAAAAAAAAAGTTAATGGAAAATTAACATTGCACTTATATTTGTTAAGTGGCCTTTAAGATACCCAAAGGCCCGATACTGAACTTTCAATATCAAAGCCTGAAACTCTTCTGGCAGGTACATCACAGACCCCTCAAAAGTTGCTCCTGGGTGCTAAATGCCACAAAATGCTGCTGATCTACAAAGATATTTTTTACTTTGAGCCTCAGAATGACGAGTTCAGTCTTTGTTGTCCATTTTTGTAGGGGACAAAATTCAAAGAAAATGGGAATACACTGTATTTATGATTATTCAGTATACTCATTGGGTCAATCCCATGCTCTGTGAATGCAAATCACTGGAGGAACTTTGGGCCTTGGGAAAGTTCTTGGTCATTAGTTCTCAGGAAATTAACATTCTTTGAATATTCAGTTGAAAGGCACCTGTGGTCCCACTTAAAGGACCAGAAATAGCAGCTACACAAAGCTATTTTTCAACTCCCTTTAGAGGTCATTAATTAAGGTTTTTAGTAACCACAACCACAAGTAATTTTTTTGATCCATTTTTCTAAGCAGTATATTGGGGATTCATATCTTGTGTTGGTTTTGGATGTAAATTATGTTAACATGAATTCTCTTCTATGCTCACATCAGATGAAACAAGGTCTGGTGTATTGGTTACCTTATAAATTGCTGGTAAAACTTGCCAAAAGAGAAATGCAGTTTCTTTTGGTGTGAGAAATAGTCTCTCCACCTTCCTGTCAGGTGCATTTATTTGAAGCCCATGAACAGCAGGGAGTCATGCACATCATTATAATCATTAGCTGTCCGATCTATCAGATCTATCTTTTGCTTTTTACATCACCTGTCAGCAACAGCTCTTAACTGAAACACAAATTAAATACTACACAGAAAGTAATTAACCATCTCCACCCGCAGTGAATATAAAATTACATAAGATGATTAATCTCAGCTTTCATATACCACCAACAGCTTGTTCACAGTTAATAGTAATATATGCTGTAGAAAAGAGTATATAGACTATAATTTTATGGCTCTTACTTAAATCAATTCTTTGCTGTTTCCGGGCTTCAGTGTGTTAGCATGACAATTAAACTACTAAGTAGTTTTGGCTTTGAGTTATAACTGGGTTATGAACACTGAAAACCATCTCTTGAATTAAACCAGTGCTATCATATTGTGAAATAAATCATTCATGCATTAACTTTCTACAGGCTCGACTACTCTTGCATTTCCAGGTGGTTAAGAATTTAGTAGTTCGTGGCTCAGTTTGGATCAGTTAAACCTTAATAGCGTTTTAAGAATTAACTGAGCACTTTTAAAGCATGTCTGGTTCTGATGGCAAGCTACAGATCAGAATTATTCACCCCAGATGAGCCAGCTTTCAACTTTAGATCCACAGGTGAGGCCCTTCTGGCTGTTCCAAAGTCAAATCACTTTTATGCGACTTCCTTTAACTGTCTTTTCTTTCTTTACACCAGGAGAAACAAGAGAGTAGGTTGGAAAACTTACACACATATATGGAATAAATAAATGAATTAGCACAGAGACGCATGGTTCATGACAATAATGTCATTGTTTAAGCTCATCAGTGTCAACATAGAAATACTGATTACTATTTTAGCACCATCACAGCATGGTGGTGAACTGAACTGAGAGTATGACATTTTGATTAGTTAATCACATTACAGTATACTGCATAGCTTCTTTTAATGGGCTACTTGTTCAATCTTGAAATAATTTCAACATCCTTCTGAGTCCTGAATGATCAAATCCTGTAAAAAGACAAAGACCAAAGACATCATATAATCCCAGAGGAGTACTTTGGTTTCACGCTGCACCTCTCCTGTGAAGCTAGCTCACATTTGGGAACACATCTGTCTTAAAAATGTCAAGTTTGGTAAAGTTTATAGTTTGCGGTTGATCAGGTGACCAAAAGCCACCTTAGTTATGTTGCTTAGTCTTATGATGTGCTGAGCATTCTTCTGCATCTCCCTTTGTCTTTTCACTGCTGTTGCACTTACTGGCCACTATTGCATGTCATTAAGCTTATTTTCTGCTCTTCATCTGGTGCGCTCTCGTTTTTCTTCTCTTTCAACTCACTGTCCCAACTAGTCCCAACAGATGGATGCCCCTCCCTCAGCCTGATCCTGTTGGAGCTGTCTTCCTGTTCCTGTTTGCCAACTGCTCATTTTGAGGGATTGTCTGATTGTTGCTTTTTTTTTTTTTTTTTTTTTACCTTAGAAGTGTCTTAAGATGGCTGTTGTTTTAAACTGGCTCTATATAAATAAAATTGAATTAATCTTTATACGTAACGATATGTCAGAGTTAATACCTACATACTCCTCATATTAGTCCACATACAACAGAAGATAAAGTGACATTCAATTCAGGATAAGGAGGTTTCTCTTATCAACAATTTGATAAGAGAAAAGTGACTGTGTTGTGTTACTTAACAGTAACTTACTTACTGTTACTGACTTGTGTTACTCTAACATCCTCTTATATGGCTCTGAAGTTTTCCAGCATCACAGCAGCTACACACAAAACAATATATCAGATAAATCCCTTAGTGAGCTGAAACAACATAATGAAGATGCTTTTCCCGTTGTGTAATGCAGATGTGTATCATTTTGAAAACAAAAACCACCTGTCAGCACATCAAGCAAAACGAAATCTGGGTTTGAATCCACCATCTGGCCGGCACCTTTCTGTTAGGAATTTGGATCCTCTCACCGTGTACTCCAGCTTCGCACAGTTCAAAGATATGCAGTTAGTGGGCTTAGTTTAACTGGAGATTTTAAAATGACTATAGATGTAAATGTGAATGACTGTCTGTGTCTCTATGTTAGCCCTGTTACAGACTAGCGACCTGTCCAGGGTATGCCCCGCTCTCGCCCTATGACAGCTGGGATAGGCTGCAGGCCAATTTCCATCCATTTCCTGCTATTTCTCAAAATAAATGGAAGAAAAAGGATGGATGGATTTTTTTTCTTTGTATTTTGAACATAAGCCTGAATGTTTTGGCTTATGTGACCGAGAATGAGCCCAAGCGGCATTTTTAAAATGATCTATGAAGAGGTGCTGTGGCCAAAAATGGTTGGAGAGTCCATGTCCGCAAGCAAGGGTTGCCTCAACAATGCTGTAGGCTCCAGTTTATGTAGACACACAATTGATTTCTAAGTGTTTAAGTATAGGCACTGTGATGCTACTGCAGGTTAAAAGCTCAGAGAGATCTCAGAAAAGGAGGTTAGTGTGCACTGGGGGGAAAAAAGTCGTGTTGCAGGTGTGTCGGCATCTGTCTGAGAGTATATCAGAGAGAGTGAGGGGGGATGTGCAGCTCCAAAAATAGAAAATCAATTTGTGGCAGGCAAAGCCACATATAAATGAAGGTATATGAAATGCTGTAATGTTAGTTGCATGGTTATTGGCATCCCTCCAGCAAAGGTGCAACAAATCATTATATATGCCTGTTGCGGTCAGTCCTCTTTTCTAGCAGGGGCCTCATGATTCATATAAACAAAACAAAATAGACGCTCACATCTTATGAGGCCCCTGGTTCAAGCTCAAGCACAGATAATCCTGTGCAGTAAGGTGCCTTGATCCAGGCTGCTAACACAGCCAAGAAAAAAAAAAAAAACACTTTAATCATCTAGTTATTTCTCGTTCTTCCTAGAAATTCAGTTTCTCCTTTTTTTTTCAACTTTTGCAAGTCATTCTCATACATGTCTGCAGCTCCCAGGATAAGATAAGCAACCAGAGTCTCCCCTTTGTTAAACACAGATTTGGGAGACTCTGGTTACAACAGTGAATTTCATGAAAAAATAAATTCAAAGTAAAGTAAAAAAAAAAAAAACTACATTGAAACAAAAATGTTAAAATGAGAAAACAGATGATTCTCTGTGAGACAGTTCAAATAAATTTTATTTATACATTACCCAAATCACAACACAACTTCAAGGCACTTTATATTGTAGGGTAAAGGAAAACCATAACATTCAGATGACCCCCTGATCAAGCACTTTGCAACAGCGGGAAGCAAAAACTCCCCTTCAACAGGAAGAAACTGCCATGACCAGCTGGGGGTAAGGGTAAAGAGACAGGACAAAAGACACAATGTGGAAGAGAAGAGCCAGAGATAAATAATACATACACAGGGTGAAAACAGTATGTGAAGAAGTCAGTGCATCATAGCAAGCTCCCAGCAGCCTAGGCCTATTGCAAGATAACAAAAGAATGATTCAGAGTCACCTTATCGAAAAGAAAAGTTTCAAGGCTTATCTTATCTCCTGCATCCAAAGGGCTGAAAGGGCCTGAAAGTTCAAGGCTCTGGCTCCCATTCTGCTTTTCACTATGCTAAATACCCTAATATACAATGTGTTGGATTGTAGAGCGATACTACATGAGGTGCAAAAGATTTCTTCTGTCCTTGTGGGAGTTGAGCTGAATCAGTCTGTTAGTGAAGGAGCTCTACTGCTTGTCCAGTAAGGAGGGTGGTCAGGATTATCCATGTCAGATAACAGTCTCTTTGGTAATCTTTTCGCCACAACCGCTTCAAATGTGTCCAGTTTGCACCCAAAGTGCAAACACAGAGCCAGCCTTTCTAATCAGTTTATTCCATCTTTAGATGTAACCAGTTCTGATGCTGCTCATCCAGCACACTTCAAACTACCCCCGTTACAACAGACAGAGAAAATCTCCAACATTTTGCTGCACAAGCTGAAGGATCTCAACATCCTCAAGAAATAAAGCCTGTTCATCCACCCCTTATGTAAAGCCTGTGTTGGCCTTCCAGTTCACTCTATTGTTGATGTGGATGACCAGGTATTTGTACTTCTCCATCAGCATCCTGGCTGAGGATAGACACTTCATGTACTGAAGTTGATCAGCTTTCTGTTCTCATTCAGAGATCACATTCAAAAGATATTTTTTAACAGACCACTCCACAAAATCATTCACTAGTACTCTATCCACCTTTCACAAAATTAGATATATTCTGTGATATAGCCAGTAAAGCTATTCATTTTTTACCTTTTAATACCAGGAGTGATGGTTCTTATTAAACATAATTATTACTAATTCACTTCTCCAATCTTTCCAGCCATTAAAATGTTTTATTTAGTAAGAAATATTAAATAACTTTAATAGATTTAGCCACATAGACAAACTGATGAATGCCAGCTCATGTGAAACAACAATGTTTCTTTGCTAAACTGTTATGTTGTTGTGGATTAATTTATCTTCTTTCATTATTGTCATTCATGGTTTTGATTCTCATTATTATATTTATGTTATATTCTTTGTTCTTAAGCTTTAGGTTCCCGTTTCTTTGACTTCCCCTTATTCCATGTTTCTCATCTTGTCTCCATGTTCCCTCTGTCTCCCCAGTCAGTCGTGTCTCTTTGTTAAGTCCACATCTTTGTGAATTTCTCGTTTCCTGTTTTATTTTGATAGTCCTTGTCCTGGGCGCAGTGTATCTAGTTTTGCTTCCCCTTCTGTCATTAAGTCTGATTAGGCCCAGCTTTGTTTCCCTCCTGTTTCCCATTCCCTTGTTCCTGCCTTGTGTATTTAAGCCATGTTTTCATTTGCCCTTTGTTGTGTTGTACACCCTCACTGCTGTGTGGTCCTCTTTGTGCTCCTGTTTAGATTCCTAGCTTCTCAGTTCCAGGTTTATTTTCTTGTGATCCTGCTTAGTTTTCCAGTGTTTCAGTCCCTAGTTCCTATGCTCAAGGTTTTTGTTTGTTTTTTGTGAGTTTATGTTATGGTGGATTTCCCAGCAATAAAGCTGCCATTTTCAGTTAACCTCCCATGTTGTGAGTCCTACGTCCTGTGAGTCCAACCTCCTGCCTGCCACACAGCCGAACCGTGACATAAGCAAAGAGACTAAAAATAAGGAAACTTTTTTTTTTCTTTTGAAACTTTGAAACTGTCATGGTGTGACCTTCACATAGATTCATTTGACCTTCGGCAAGATAAATAACTGGGTACTGATTCGCTGCTCATTTAGGAGTGTCAATATTAGCTCCAAGCTTTTTTTTTTCATAAGAATTATCCATACACTGTCTTACTCTTGAACTCTGAATAGCCCGTAGATACTTTCAATTTTAGTAGCACCGAGGACAGAACATGTTCCCAAGTGTTGCAGTAGATTTTTTTTTTTATAAAGATGTTCGCAGTGTCTTCATATTTCTCAAGATCAACATGTTCCTTCCTGTCTAACACCTCTGTGCATTTCCCACAGGGCATATTGGGGGTTTATGCTCAGTAATAAAAGCATGCAGCATTCTAAAACTTTACAGTGTCACTCTTTCAGTGGCTGGAAATCTCATTCAGTGTTTTTTGTTTTTTGGGGGGGTTTGTGCAAGAGATCCAAGTGAGTACCCAGAAAAGTCAAAAGTGGCTTTTCCTTTTTGGTTGCAGCTGCACATAAAGTTGTCTTTGAAGAAGTTAAGACAATATTTGTCAAGGTTAAGGAACTTTGTTTTCCTACATTTATGTCATGTTGTTAAGTTTTGAATCAGGCCAACACACAGTCAGTCTTGTTATAAGCAGCTCAGATGTTCGTGTCATTCTGTTTGGCCTTTTCTGCTCAAACTCTGGACATTTGTTAACACAAGAAAAATAGACTCCTACTTGTTTGCTAAAAGTCGTGCAATTTTTCAACTGTGATAACAAAGTGACTTGAGCTTTGTAATGGAAATGAGGCGGAAAAAAACAGCAAGGCTGTTATTCATCTTCAAGGTTTCTGTTTTGCAGCTTAGTGTCCTTGTCCTTTTCTGGAAATAGAGAATTTAAATGCATGGAAAGCTTAGATCTGCAATTACTTTGACATTCACTTGCTATACCTTTGGGGGCCTGAAAGTCTTTACAACAGTGTGGGTCACTCTGAACACCAAAAGCCACTATTCTAGCATACTTTTCTGCGAATGTCATATTATAGTTTTCATATGTTATTTTGGTTAAAATAGAATCATTAACATTGTTTTTTTTTAACAATAAAAATT
This sequence comes from Pundamilia nyererei, assembly GCF_000239375.1. NCBI lineage: Eukaryota > Metazoa > Chordata > Actinopteri > Cichliformes > Cichlidae > Pundamilia > Pundamilia nyererei. Next base: position 2,035,415 of record NW_005187487.1, on the reverse strand, counting down.
AAGGACAATAAATAAATACATAGCCGTAGATAAAACTGAAACTACATTGATTTAAACTATGGATTTAAATGTAGTAACTTGGGAATTTATAAATGGTTAGCTGTTTGTTTTTTTAGCGATATAATGAGTTGCATTAATGTGACAGCATTCTTTGCAAGAAAGATTTAAACTTCATCTCCTTATTATCATGAGTCATGGATAACCAAAGACGAATCTGAACCATGGCAGCATATAAACAAGTTGAAGCTTGTTTGTTCTGATGGAGTACTAATACACCTGAGGAAGATGCGTTTATATTTCTGGAGTATCAATCATTCAAGGCAGCAGCCTCATGAATGCCAAAGTAAGGTCTGTGTTTTGCCCTCTGTGTGTCTAAGCAAAGTCAGAAAGCGACGTGTTAACTTAATGTTGCCCTCAAGTTGCTTTATGTTAAACTGTGCCCCAAAGCCTCAGCTATAACAGTAAAACACGTAGGTTACAATCATTGCCAATTCAAAATTAATTTAAACAAATGCACTTGTTGGTGAACTCCATAAACTAACAATAATGGATCTGCTGCATCCTGCATTAGACATTGTTTGCCAGCCTTAAATTGTTTGTGTTCCTCCTGAAACAACTGTTGAATACAAATGTCTCTTTGTCACCTCCTTTGTTCCAGTCTTCCAAATGTACAGACATATCATTTAATTGTACTTCTTATTTTGCTTTATTCTTCATTTTTTTATTTATTTATTTATTTTTACCATTGTAATGTGGTTATATAGTAAAATCTTTGTAATTGAAAAAATAAAAGGCAACAGAGTTGTCATCTCTTAATTTGACAGCCCAATAAAGCTATGTGCTAACAGAGTAAATGTAAGGCCCCAGTCACACAGGTGACCATCTAGCAACAACCAGTCATGAAGAAAAAAAAAATTTATTCCCCAACTGGTTTGTGATTGGTTGCTGTCAGTCACTTGCTTGAAATTGTCATAAAGAAGGATTAGATGCTCCACTGAAAAGAAAAGCAGCCTCCACTTTCAAAGATTGTTGATAACAACTCCTTGGACTCTTCTTTGATACTTTGAGTATTTTGTCCGCTTGCAATCATTTAAAAAAAACTGGACGTGGAGCTCAAATCTTTCCATTGCCTGAGGGCAGCACTCTGCGTTAGAGGGCTACATTAACTTAGGATCCCAATTAGAGTAAAAAAAAAAAAAACGACAGTAAAGTAGGTTATGCTTTAGGGTGGGCTTAGGCTAGACTGACAAATTTATAGGTTAGTTGCTGTCTACGGTCGTAATGACAGAAAAAATGTTCAGTTTAGTCCATTTTTCATATACATTCAAAGCATTCAGCCTTTAGTTTTGTAAATTGTGGATTGCTTACACACAGTTATCAGGTTTTGTAGAATTCTGCAGACATTCTCAGACATTCCGTGATAAACTTAATATGACATTTTTTTATCTTTTTGTCTCTGTACACCAACTGAAGTACACACTTTCAGCTTCACTTCAAGGGGTTCGACAAAAAGTATTGCAGTAGCTGTTTAGGAATTACAGTTAATAACCTCTTACTTTTGTATAGACTTCTTGAATTAAAGCAGAAATGTAATCACATCTTTATTGTTGGATTTACATGTGTATTATATTTATATTTACACATATATTACACAACATTTGAGTCATTGTCCAAATACTTATGGACTTAACTGGTTCCTGAAAATGTGCTTGTTTAGCATTTGTTTAAACACCATTCTAACACCCTGCGGGTCATCAGCTAAGAACCTTATTTGACCCCATTACGCTTCAGTATGGTTTCAACATAATGGTCTCAGCATGTGTGTTTAGTTTGCCAAATGCTGAGTGACTGAAGAGCTCCATTGACTGGGGGCTAACAGATTTATTTTGGCTGTAGGCTTGTACTCATTCTGTGCACCTCATGGGGGTTTTATCACTACTCATAGAAAATGAATGAGGGGCACTATCTCTGCTAAGCTCACCACAGTAATTCTAGCCACACTCTTAGAGTTCCCTTAGCCCCAGGCTAACAATTTTCTTTCACTTCACTTACAACATGGAAAGTGAGAGATCAGTGTAGAGGTTCCCAATCCACAATCCAGATCTGCCAGGCTTCTACTCAGAGCCATGTTTGTTTTTCTGTGTATTACCTCTTCACCCTTGAAAAGGTCTTCAGTCTTTCTTTTCATATCTAGGCTCCTGTCTCCCAGTCCCACCTCATCTGTTCTGTGTTTCCCCGATCAGCTTACCTCTTGCTCCTTCAGCAGTTACCCTGGAGTGTTTATACAGCTTGCTTGCCATATCCTCACTAGATTGATAAATAGACACTTAAAAAATATATTTTTTAATTTTCTTAAAAATAGTTTCAGATTTAAATGTTTTCATTTATTAGGCCACATCCATTAATTTTAACATGTTGTCGCCTCTTGGCCAGGACTCCCTTGAAAAAGAGGTTTTTAATCTCATTGGGACTTTTCCTGGTAAAATAAAGGTTAATAATAATAATAATCCACAGAGATATGACTGGTTTATTCCTAATGAAGAGTTAGCTCAGCATAAAAGTGAAGCTGACATCACAAACTTTGGGTATTGAACAAAAGAACGAGATGGCAGATACAAGCAACAGAACTGAACATTCTCTGCAAGTTTGCTGGCCTCTCCCACAGAGAGAGACTGAGAAATTCAGTCGTTCAAGAGAGGTTCAGACTAAAGCCGCTACTCCTCCACATTGAAAGAAGCCAGTTGATGTGGTTCATGCATTTGATAAGGATGCTTTCTGTGTGTTCTGGGTATATTCTATGGGGAGAAGGTCCCGGGGTAGATCCCAGGACATGCTGAAGAGATAGTATCTCCCATCTGGTCTGGGAATACCTGTTTCCTGGGATTAGGTGAAGAAAGTGGCAGGGGAGAGGGAGATCAGAGCTCCTGATTAGGGTTCCATGATTACTGCCCATGGAACTCGTCCCCAGAAAAGTGGAAGAAAACGGATTGATGTGTTCATGTATATATTTTGTACACATAAACGCACACAAAAGCAAATGTTGTGTTGTTTTGCACACTATTTTGTTTTTTAATCTCTGTTTATAACTCTATGAGGAAACTTTTGGAACTTGCATAAAACATTTGCAAGTTGTCTCCTAATACATGCTAGCACCTTTGAATGAAATTATAACAAGATAAGTGCTGTTTAGTAATATGAAAATGTGAACCCTGCACTTAATAATTGCAACCAGCACAGGAAAGGTGCCCTAAAGGCTTTCTATAGGCAAGTTAGAAGGGAAGCCCAGGGCTAGTATGGCAAATGAGAAAGGTTCTGTACACCAATACCTTTTGGAGTGCTTAAACTCACACCAGCTGTGCTTCAAGGCTGATAGAAATAATTACCAATGGACATACGAGAGCTGCTTGCTGATTTAGTATCTTTGGATGCTATCACTAACTGTTAAGTGCAAGGAACCTATTAAAACTTACAGAGTACAGCAATTATACTTACTGTGTGGTATTAACAAGAAGAATGATCCTGTTTGCCTTACCATCAGGACAAAGAGGATCGTAAGAAAGCTTTATTATATTTGTACAATGTGTTTCTAACTACTTTAATTAATTTAGTTAGATAAAAGCCAACTTTTTACTTTATTATTATATTGTAATCTCTTTTTCTTTTTTTTGGTGATAAAAGCACAGATAATTCTGTGTGATTTTTAATTTAAATTGGATTGATCTCTTCACCTTATACCATATGTTGAAGTCTCATACACTCACCAAAATGAATTATGCATGCACATGTATTCTGTGCTCTGCACTGTGAATTCAACTTCAATGAAAAATGACAGACAATTCAACTATTGAAATACAGCAACATTATATTGTAATCTCCAGATCATTAATCGTGTAGATGTCTTCTGTGCATAGCTGAGAAAAAAAACCCAGAAGAAACAATTGCCATAATCCATTATACTGTGCACTCTATGTATTTACAATCCAAGGATTCCATAATGGACAATAATGGTAAGAATCAATTGTGCAGTTAAGTTTAAACGAGGTGGTACTCAACTAGCTCTGTTTAGTATTGAAGTCATTACAAAAAGTTTTAACAACCTCTTTTTGATTAAATGTACAATGACTTCTATTAAGAGCATGGTGGGTTTACTAACCATGCCATAGGATGCAAATTAGCAGGAAGTGAAACTGATTCAGATCCAGAGGTAATCTTTTTTGTGTTCATTAATTGTCTTTGAAGTATTATGTTGTTTTCCTAACTGAAGGCACTGACTTACAAAGAGTGACTGATGCCAGGTTTACCAAATGTAGCCCAGAAATCACTCGTGATGTGTATCAAGTCTTGCTTATAACTTCTGAGCTACATCTGGCCCACACTTCATCTTCCATGACCCATGTAAGCTCACCAGTTCCAGCAATCAAAGTGCCATAACAATGCTGTTGTTAGTGTCCGAAGTAGCCCATGTTAGGCCCAGATGTGTCGCTATCACATCCTAAATTTTCCCCTTGTGTGACTTCTCATGAATGTAGCTAGAAAAGAAGAACGAAAAGAAAAGGACAACCAAAACATATACTGTAACCGGTTTGTTAATATGAAATCATGTACACACCCACAGGCTGTATCTTTAACTCTGCTGAATTTGCCTGAGGTTCCTCAGCAGGAAGGGAAAGACGTTTCTTATGTCATTTCAAACTGTTCTGTTTTTGGGAATCTCTGCAATAGTCTTGTCAGTTTAATCCCACTAGAGTTACAGTTTAAGAATTAAGATTCCCAGTCTGCTGTTGTTCATAACTTAAACATGAGCACCCTGCAGTCAGCAGTGAATGATGTACAGCATGTGATGGGTCACTAGCTTCTCAGCCCATCAGTGGATTAGAGTGGGATAGATATGCTGGCTTCTCTCCAAGTCTCTCACCCAAGGAAATGTCTGATCATACAGAGAGAATGGAATAAATGGACTCCACCAGCTTTCGGGGGTGGATTTATTATGACAGATTTGTTCCAAATAAACGGTGGTGAAGTGGGTAATGTGGAGTTTTCAGGTATACTAATAACATTACAGTATTAGACAAATAATAACTGACATAAAATTGTAACCCTGAGTTGATGATTATAGTACAAATTCAGTAGCAATGCCTATTAAAGTGTTCCTACCTTGTTCTCATGTTCTTATACTGCTGCTTTGGATAATATTCCATCTTCCTCTCACTGAAGAGATTAACTGCAGAAGCAGGAAACGGCTCAGGAAGGTAAAAGCCTTTGATCTCTTGCTTGGACAAAGCTTTCATTCAGCCTAGTAACAGCACAAAGGAATATGACTCAGCACTTGAATAAAATTACAACCCATGAAACTATAACAGCACAAAGTCAGACATGTTACTGTATGTACTAATCTTTTGGGGGCGTAATTTTAACATTCAAATCAAAACGAACTTTATAATATAAGACTCACACTTGCATTATATCCCTGTGTCATCTAGTTTGAATTCTGAAAATAAAGTTTTATTTAGTAAACTAGTTTAATTAGTTTTATTTATCTAGTCTGTGGTTTTCATGGAACTACTTCTGTCCATTTGTTTTCCCCGTCAATTTTATACATTGCCCTTGTTCAGCTAATTCCTCAGCCCAGTGTATATACATCTTTTCTAACAGTTTTTCTCTTGCCAGATTTTCTCTCTATGATTCAGAGTTGAGTTTCAGCTATTCCTTTTGTTCCTTGTGTAAATGTGCTTTTCTTGTCTTTAACATTTAAAGTAGAGGCATGGCATTTTAGGAAATGTTGTTTTATGCTTTTGTCCAATTTTGAATATTCTCGTGTGATTATATAAAAAAATGAATTTTTGATTTTTAAACCAGATGAGAGGAACAAAGGATACTGCAACATCATATGCCAGTGACTTGTCAATTACATGGTAAAGTATATTTTGTATATACTCCATTTTGGCTTGTATGTGTGTGGACCTTAATATTTAAAGTGAACATCATGTTGTAGTCAGTAACCCTCTAATCTAGTGACTGAGACCATAAGCTCCACGGGAAGCTGTTAATGGAGGTTACAAAGCAAGTGAGACAAGAACCTTTTTTCCCCAAAGATTTCCAACCAGAGTGACGAAACTCCCTGCTGGTCATTCAAAATACTGTAGGTTTAAAGATTACACCCACATCATCTGTTTTTCGACTATTCGGGGGGGAATGGGGTATGTCTAGTTTCTAAAGTATATGTGCTGATCTATCAAGAAACTAGAGTGTAGAAGAAGTGGACACAAACAAAAACACACAGAAGCAGACTGCGTGAAGAAAATGAGAGCCATTTTTGCAGGCCAATGCACAGATGGTCAAAAACAAACTAAAGGCAGCACTATTTATACATGAGGGTAATCAGGGAATTGAACACAGGAGAATAAGGTACAGGTGAAGATAAGCAAAGAGATGGAAGCGAGAGAAAAACGAAAGTTTCAAGTGATTACCAAATAATTACTAAAGTAAAACAGGAAGTAGAAACAATAATAGGGAAATTCAGACCCAGGAGGATGAGAATAGTGAGAGAGCAAATAAAAACACACAGTTAAAAAAAATCAAAGCTGGAACTCAGAACTAGAGAAGATCAAAATGTAAACAATAAACCAAACAGAAAATATGTATTAATAATTAATAATTGAATGTCCAGCACCTCAGAAGCCTTGGTCTAAAGACCAGGACCATGGTGGAACATAGCACAAAAATAGCATCTTGAAATTACCTGGAATTGCTTTAAGTGGTTAGATTAAAATGTTTCTAATTATTCCTGTGTGAATATGAATTTCTCTACATTTAAAGGAAATATTTTATTGGAACATACAAATTATTATATATAATTATACTAAAAAGATGAAATGGGAAACCAGGAACGTTCATGTCGGCACTCATTACTTCACTCCTGGAGTCTGATTGTGACTTGGTATGGTGCTTTTAGACAATAATTACTGGTATCAAACTACATCCAAAAATGTTGATGAAAGCAACAAAGGTGCCTCAGTATCACTGTCTATGGCTCTGGTCCCACTGCTGTTAGAAGAACTGGCAAGCAGTTTGATTACAACAGGAGCTGATGAATGGGTCAAATTATCGCACACATCAGAATATGTTCTTTTGTTTTTTGTAGACACAGTAATTATAACAAACGAAGTCTGGATAGAGTAAGATCCTTTCTCTTTCTTCCACATATGGAGAACAATTACTTCCAAGTGAAGGGACCGAGCCGAAGACAAACGACTCGACTTTACTTTCCTGTACACACAATGCTAATCTTTGCCAAAGAATTAATGTCATGCAAAGAGCTGCTGGATGCGGGATATTTATCTCTGTAGCCCATTGTTGAAAATAATTTGATTTTGCTCTGCACTTCATGCCATAGCTTCTAATAAAATGTGATCTTATCTGACGGTAAACAAACAGGGCTGCTCCAGCAAAATATCCGTATCGTGGTAATCTCAGTCATTTAGTCTTTGACAAAGGAGATCACTGAAATCAGGTTATCTGCAGATAATTTCAGGTATCTTATGAGCTATTGGTGAAGCAAATAATAGATATACATACTTTAAGAATTTTAGCTGCAGATGTTAATTTTTAGTAGTTTGTATACCGTATGAACTCACGAAAAATGCTTCTGGCACAGTAGAATTGTTCACACTTCAAATATTTTCATAGCAAGAAAAGGCCACACATTGCTTTATTCCCACAGTATTTAAATACTGCGCAACTTTCAGATGAATATAATTTTCTCCTCCAGTGCATGAAGGGGTAAAGACGCTTGCAACAGTGCAGGGGTCTTTAGCCATGTAGTAAAATCAGCATGGTGAAGAAGTTAAACAGAAGTTGACCGCGGCCTCCTCCAATCTTTTGACTTGGTTCCTCTTTTTAATCCAAATTACAGCAACTAAAAGTACAGTTTTAATTGAGAAATCTTCTGCATTTCTCTGCTGTTTATTCCTAAATTTCTCCATTTACAAGACCTCAAGTCTTTGGAACAGCCAATTATTTTTAAGTGGGAGCTGTAAGATTTTACGATAGTATTTAGAGCAGTTTTATGTTGCACTGTATCTCTTTGGGGTACTTATATTTAAGCTGCTGTCACTGAATAAAAATCCAGCACACAAGAATCACAACATGAAATTTCTATCCAGATAATCTGATTTAATTATAAATTTGCTTTACTAAAGTAGATCAACTATTCTACTCCTGGTAGAATAGATCTACTCCTGAATAATGTAATAGAGTGTGGGTATATGTTGTAAGCTAAAAGCCCTACAATAATACAGAGAAAACGGACAAACCCCAACAATCACATGACCCCCTATAAGCAAGCACTTTAGCGACAGCGGGAAGGAAAAACTCCAGTTTACAAGAAGAAACCTCTGTTGTAGCAGGTTAGGGTGAGGGGAGGGAGACAAGATAAAGATACAAGTTGGAAAAGAGCCAGAGATTAACAATAACTAATGATTAAATGAGTGAAAAAGGTGAGTGAAGAACACTCAGTGTATCTTGGGAAGCCCCCAGCAGCCTAGACCTATTACAGGGAGGATTCTGGTCACCTGGTCCAACAATATGTTTTAGCAAAGAGAAATGTTATCTATGGCACACAGCTCTGGTTGTAAGGCCTAGTTCACCTTCTGATCAAGCCTACTGTTTGCAAGGGGAAGACGATCAAAAAAAAGTTGGTTTGATGATTATTAATGATCGGAACACTGAAGGGGCTTAAGACAAGAGGAGTGTTGTGTGAAGAAGAGATGTCTTTAAAAACAGCAGCTATGATGCTTACTGCTGTTCTGCTAACGCAATGTTGCTCAAACTCTGGGTGGACCCCCTGCTGGACAATAGATCCGTGCAGAAATTACTAGAGAAAAATATGAAGTTTAACCAAGCTGAATAGATTAGATTTATGAGAGGAAAAAAACAATAGTTTCCTGATGCTGTCATGCTGACCTCGCTAAAATTCTACCTGCCTTTCTTTTTTCTTTTTGTAATTGGAAATAATTGCCAGTAAGGGTCATTCATTTTTCAGCTCCTTTCATTCCAGAAAAAATGCCAGGAATGCCAGACGATACAGCATTTGTCTGTACTGACAGACCGATCTGTGATAAAACATCCAGGACTGCACAACTCTATCATACTGTTGAAGTGTTTCCATAAAGATTTAGTGGGTAGCATGTAATAGCATGTACCACATACAGCCTTGAAAATATGACTTGAATACATTAAAATACATCTTAAAATACTCTGTGATAAGAGGATGGCAGATTCTTTACTCAAAATACTTTTCTTTTCAACGTTCTCAGCTCTTTTGAAAAGATGATAAAGAATTTGTTATGTCTCTAATACTGAGAAACCCGTGTGATTTAAGTGGCATGAAGGGCTTCCTCAGTGTTCAAGAGAAGCGGATCTCAATGTCTCTGTTTTCTTGTAGGTGTCAGAAACTTAATGGAACATTTATAAGGACCTTCCCTGCTCATTCGGGCTCTGTCAGTCCTGTTGCCTTCTCTTCTGTGACGTTTCGTCCTCTTATTACGTCCATGTCACAGACAGACATGTTGAGGCTTCTATTAGAAACATGCTGCTCTTTGAAGAATTTGACACTGCTTAGTCCATCTTTCATCCATGCCACTGATCTGCATTGCAGATCAAAGGATCTTGGGATTATTGGAATAAAACATTCTGCTCTAATTGCTGAGACCCCTTATATAAAGTGTCCAGACAGATCTTTCAAAGAGATGTCTGTCGAGCATTGCCGCATCATATCCCAAAGGAATAATGATAAAACCAAAGAAAAAAGAAAACATATAAACGAATGATCTTATATATGTATACAGGCAAAGTATGATAGCGAAACAATGATTTGTGTCACTGCACACGGCATTGGGAAAGTCATCAAAAGTCCTAAAATCACATGAAACTGTTTAGTTGACATGCACCATAGGACTCATGCTTAATACATGGTGCCTGTTCTCAACTAGGTGATCTAATTTTTTATTTCATTTTTTACACAAAATTACAAAAGTGTGAAATGAATATGCTAAAATATTTTAAAAAATGGATGATTGAATAAACAGTTTATTGGTGTCCATTTAATTTTATTGCTGGATGATGTTGCTTGTCAGCAGAGAATGAAGTATGCCTTGCAGTGGTTGCATGTGATATTCTAGCTTACCTTCAGCTACTGGTGTGTTTTACTTGTAATTGAATCTCACACAGAATAAAGGTGGAGTGTAGAAGAACTGTAATGGTGTGTGAGTTGGTCTACAAGTGCAGTGTGTGCTTGTGTGGCAGGCAGAGGTAGGGGATCACTGACACCTTCTAATCGTGGAGTGATTTGCACCTGGGAGGCCAGGTCAAAGCAATTAACTTCACAGTGCTAAGAAGCACTGCTGTAAGGACTCCATCCACTGTGATAACAGGAGTCCTGATGATATAAAAAAGAGCAGGAATAGCATTGTCTGTTTGTTTGTATATATCTGTATAGATAGATACTGTTATTGTACAACTTTTCGTTATAAGTCATTTTTAAACTTATTTACTAATGCTTGTCACTAATAATAATAATTAAATTTATGATTATTATTAGTTAGTCAGTTAATGGGGCTACAACTAACTATTAGCATCATTGGTTATTGTGCAAATACTTTTCTCAGTTAATTTTTTAGTCTGTTTAAAATGTTTTTAAATTTCACAAATTACCCATGCGTTTCCCAAATTCCACCATGATAACTTTCATGTGTTTTTATTTTCCCAACTACATCCACACAATGTTTACTTTACAATTTTAAAAATTAAAAATAGATTTGGCACAGGAGTAGCTGGACTCATAGAAACCGAATCAATTCATGTTGGCTCTTGAATAACAGCAGCTATATGCATACCTGTATACGTGTTTAGTGGCGGTAGGGGTGAGACCACTGACTTAACAAATCATAAATAACATTATATATTTGTTGTGACAGTAAATAACCCTGGATTAATCATCTTCTATCAGTGGACTCCAACTACACACTTGAAAAAAGAAGGTGATAATTGTAGTCCTCTCTGTATTTTACAGCTTCCATAAGCACTGCATCACCTGCTCCATGTTGTGATTTTACTCACCCACCAGCTTATAGCAGAGCTATTAACTAAGTAAGTGATTTTTTTTATGTTCAGAAACAAAGGTGCTGTCTTTGCAAAATCATCACTGAAACTGTATAAATGGATAAAGCTAATTAAATATTGAACTACTTTGTATAGAGTTAAGTTTTTGCTAGTGTTTCTGAATTATGAGATCAGAGGGACTTTTATCCATAATTGCTTACTCTCAATTGTTTATAAAAAAAAATAAAGAAATACTCTGATCTACTGTTTCAATTCCCGCTGATTTTATTTTCAGCTGCACTTCAGGGAGTCACCATCACAGTGCCTTATTTCAGACTCACTGCTACACAGCTGTCTGTTTTTGCCGTAAAGGGATAGTAAAATGATGGAGCTGCAAATATTTGCAGGATTCAGTTTCATGAGGAATCTAACAAACAAGCTTGTTTCTTGTAATTTTGACCCTTTTAACTCACAATTGTGACCCATGGATAAACGTAGAAGAGGAAATTGTAAAACTAAGTGTTGGCATAATTATAATAATCTATACTAACATATTGCTCACAAATTCCTTTTGTAAAACATCCACCAAGTGAGTTCACAGAAGCACCATTCTGGAAAACCAGCATTTTTCAGCTTTGGTCACAGCCTGTAAAAAAAGAAAAAAAGATGAATCAGTATTATAATTCACTAGGTTATGTCTTCATTCTGACAAGAATCAGATCCACTTTAGCGTAAACCTCACAGAAAAATGTTCGAGATACCTTATCCATCAATTCAAAGTGTCCCTTAACCTTGAGCATACAGCTATCAGTGATTGCTGTGATGACTCTTTCTTGATCCTCTTACTCTACTGTGGGTATAACACATTTTCTTCCTCGTGCTATGGCTAAATATAATCGATGTGTCTTATTTATTGCTAATAGATCTGAATGACTCTTTAAACTCTGTCAAAAACTCACATGAACACAAACACTGTTGGATGGATGGAGGTGACTCCTTTGGAACTGTGAGTTGCATGTGCGGGGTTGTTTTTGGTGTTGTTTTGAGAACATCGCGCATTTCTGCCCGAGTAATGTTTGCTAGTTTCCTCATTCTCACATCCTGGCTCATCAGACATCTCGGGCAGTCCTGGAGTTGTCTCATCCTTACACATGACACTTGGCGGAGGAGACAAGCGCTCTTGGAGGAAATTGGCCCTGTCTCTCACTGGGATACTGGCTGGAGATTTGAGCATGCACTTCATCTCTAGTGCCTCAGCCATTTCGCTCTGTGGCCTGTATGCATGCACCAAATCACCTCCCTGTGCTGTTAGCTGGAACTCATCTGACACGGTGAACGAGTGTAATGACTCAAGGTTAAGAGCTCGCCTGCCATGTGCAGCGATGAGTGTCAAAGCGTCAGATATCAGGTTTAAGGGCTCATTTTCACCACTAGATCTGGAAAACATCATTTTATTTTATTTTTTTCTGTGATGAATAGGGGGGAAGGTATTTACACTGAAGTGTGCTTCATATTTCAGGCATAATTCAAAAAGGGGGAATACATATCTGTAAGCCCTCAAATTGTCCAATAGGGTGAAATGTTACTGTAATAAATACTGTATACAATGATGCCACATATGTACTAATATTCTTTCGCAACTGCTACAGTAAGCTTTATTGGAATTTTAATCTTGGAAAAGTAATTTTGCAGTTATCAGGTTAAATCATAATGCTAAATGAGAGAAAAATAAGCACATGGGAAGGAACAGTACAGTGATGAGAATCTAAGATTTACTTGAAGTTAATGAAAAAACATTCACACTGGGAAATTGATGGTTTTATTGTATGCAGAATCTCTCAGAGCCTCGGGAAAGCACATCAGTCTTTCTTTCAAACTATGCATGAAATATGTACTTAGTCACAGTGATGTAACCATCTGTATTAGTGCATTTTGAAGCTTCAGTGTTAGCATTATACAGGTGCAGCTGTGGCTACAATGTAGCTTGCCATCACCAGTGTGTGAATATGTGTGTGAATGGGTGGATGACTGAATGTAGTGTAAAGCGCTTTGGGGTCCACAGGGACTAAGTAAAGCGCTATACAAATACAGGCCATTTACCCTGTGTTAAGACATACAACTGGAACGCAGATGTTTTTGACTGTAGAATAAGATGTCTTATTTTTCAGATAATTCTAATAAAAATACTCTATTTGGATCCAAAGGTCGAGTTCAGGAAAGTGACTTTACACCAGGCTCTAACATGCTTATTTCTGCCATAAAATCAAACTGTGTTATGACAACATATACATGAAAGCACCATAAAGAACAAGTACAAAATAGGAGAGGAAAGTATTCAGAGCTTTAATTTTAGCTTAACTATAAATAACACATTGTGACAATACTTCATTAGATGCAATCTTGAAACTGGTCTTTCTTTTTTCTTTTTTAAATTAACATGTGATAAATGAACATTGTTACTTCCATGATGTGCAAAACACAAGATTAAAAATGAAAAAAAGAGTGAAAACAATTTCTTCATTTTTTTTCTTGGTGAATTATTGTGTTTCTACATGTTGTTCAAACTCTTCCATGAATGTCTCTAAACAGCAGGGATCTACAGTGCTTTATCTCATCTTGCATAGTCAGTACCATCTTCAGCACTAATAGAAATAGAAATTTCAACTCAAAAAACTACAGGCGGATATTGTCCTATTACAAGAGACCCACAGACCTCTTAGAGGTTCGAATGAACTTAAAACACCTGAGTTTCCCAATGTGTTCTCAGCTTGTTATAATTCTAGACAAAGGGGAGCAGCAATTTTAATACATAAAAATATTAATTTCACAGTACTCGATACAGTTATAGATCCAGAGGG
>NW_005187487.1:1996952-2010090 GCF_000239375.1 Pundamilia nyererei | reverse complement strand
GTATTCAGTAAGTGAAAATAAAATAAACAATAAAAGGTGAATCAAATGGACCATTACGGCAAGGCTGGGATGGTCAGTTTGGTAAAGTAAATCCGTTGGGCATCTTTCTTTGCCTTTAGACAACAATTCTGATGGCAAAAGAGCCAAACAGGACAGGCCAAAAAGAAAAAAAAAAAAAGAAATAGAAATTTCAGAATCAGCGCTCACATTTCAGACAAATGTGAGAGCTCTCGAAGCTCAGTCTGATTTGGAAAATTGAAAAAAATATATGTGCTTTTGATACAATTTGTGCTGCGAGAATTATTTCTGTGTGAGAACTTTCAGAAATAAAAATATGAACTTGAGCGATCTTCTCTCTGGATTTTATTATACTTTTTACAGGTTTATTTTTTTTATGCGTCTTAGAGGATTTTTGCCCCAGTTTTTTTGGTTGAAGGAACTTCACCAACTGCAAACTTCATATTTAATGGCCGATCTGCAGGAAATTCACACCTTCATCAAAGCTGATGGATATTTTGCCTAACTAAAGTTATGCTTTATGGTGTCTAACTTGAAGATTGAGGTTCAAGTCCAGTTGTAATTCTGAACCTTATTCTTGAATAAATTTTTAAACAGTCATAACTTATCAATAAAATGGCATTGGAGCTCCCTGCGTCCTTGTAACCATCACAGTGATGTAGGTTGTGTAAAATGTTAGTTTTGGGTCTCAGCTTGGGGTGTATTGTCCTCTAAAGATACAGTCTAACTGTTAAAACAGAATTTTAACTCAGACGTTCAGGGTTTAAATCCAAGTGGCGCTTCAGTAAGTCTTCACTGGAGAGAAATTTCACAGTATCATCAAAGCTGCTAGATAGCTCAGCTGGTTATCTCTCTGGAGTTTAGCCCTGAGCTTTGGGGATCAAGTATGGCTGGACGTCTGATTTACTGGACCTTTTTACTTGAAGGGTTGTTTTTTCTGGGTTTTTTTAATTGCTTGTGTCACAGAACAGTTTTTTAAGTTGGCATAAGTCATGGTTGCATCTCAGTTTGGTAAACACTGCTAATGGACCTTTCCAAGTTTGCTTAGCTGCACTTTTGAAATTCATGATTTTTTTCTTTCCTGTTATTATTCAGCCTGCTTTAATACAACATGACATTGCGTGACCATGTGTTTGTGTACATGGACATTCAATGTCAAATTGTTAGTGACAACTGGCATGACTTTGTAGTTAATGTATTTTAACACGCAGTACATTTTGTATCTGCAGATAAATCGGGACTGTGTCAACGAAGAAAACCAAAGTGGCATCCATCGTATTTTCTAATGACTGTTTAAAAGTATGTTTGGAAGGCTTTTTGTTTGTTAGTTTGGTTTTGCTGAAAGTTTGTTTGCACATTGTGTTGGCATATTTTCTCTTTCATAGTTTTCCATTGTCTGAAGGAGTTAAGGTTTGCTTCCATGCTACCCATTTCCTAGTCCTTTACCTTTATGATGTCTTTGGTGCTGAAAAACGAAGAGGAACTTTAGAATAAACTCTTGATCTGCCAAAATTATTTTTTTGTCATTTTTAAATTTAAACTATCTGATTTGGAAGCTCAGAACATTTGACTGTAAATCCTACCTTACCTAAAGGAATTACTTCTGTTAGAGAGCTACAAGAATAAAAAAAATAAAGTATATCCTTTAGTAGTACTCTCTGGAACAAGTTTTCCCCTTTTTTTGCTTTCATACATTTTGGAAAATTTATTCATAATGTAGTTTAGAGGAACACAGTGAAGAAAGTTCACAAAGTGAAGTGAAAACTTTGGATAGTTAGATGGGTAGATGGTTAGATGGATGGGTAGAATTTTATTTCGAACATGCAAATATAACTGAAATAACAAGAGAAAAAAGAAAAACTTAACTGTTTTCATGTATATATCTATGTCTACAAAATATGTGTGCTCGAAAAAGTAGGATGAAGTTTACACTTTTCCCGTTCCTACTCCCTTATTTCAAATTTCATTACTTAAAAATCCATATTCAGAATTTGACATTATATGATCCATACATGTTTAACTATACACAAGTCTACACTCATATATAACACATGAACATACACAAATAAAACTATTTTTAGCATGTAAACAACAACAAACTACATTTTTATATAAATGAAAAACCCTGTGGTTAACACCCGCTTAATCTGTGAGCTTTTTTTTATATCTATATGACAAACAACTTAGTGGACACTTAAAGCTTAGGGCACTCTTGCCTTGATCTATAAAAATTAGGACAAGGCTTCAGTAAAGCACGATGAGACAACTCTGAGTCACTTAGAAGATTTCCTATATTCATGCAATTTTGTCAGGTATGCTGGATTACACAGATGGATTACGTGGCAGAAACACACACACGGACGCAAAAATAGTTTGTGATGCAAGTTTATATACACGAGTAGGGGGGATATTTACAAGGGAAGGGGCTATATACAGTGATGGATAAAAATGTGCCAGGAGATAAACACCGAGGAGATGAGACGGAGCCGAGGCATGCAGGTAGGCAGCAGACTCACCGGAGCTACCTGACAACAAAAAAGTGTGCGTGTTAGTCCCCATAGGGAAATAGTTCCTCTGCATTTAACCCATTCACCCAGTGAAGCAGTGGGCAGCCACCAGTGCAGCGCCCGGGGAGCAGTGTGTAGGGACGGTACCTTGCTCAGGGGTACCTCAGGGTAGCCGTTCAGTGGAGTCAAACCCCCAACCTTCCGATCATGGGGCCACCACTCTACCTACTGAGCTATCCCTGCCCCCTTTTTTTTTTTTTTTAAGTGTGCGAGGAACAAAACAGAGCTTATGGCGTACCATTGATAGCCGAACGTTAAACACAAGTGGACGGAGAGAGTTGGAGAGCTTACTTGACCACCCAAACCACAGCCGCTGCGGTGATCGCAGCCTGATGAAACGTGGCACTCTGTCGCGGATCCACAATAGCCAACACAAAATCCTAGGTAGGCGGGCAGGCGATGGAACAGGCTAAGACAAAGAGAAGCAGGCAAAACGTGGATCCTTAAAACATACAGCTCCACAGCGTAAAATCAACAGATGCAGCCTGTGCTAACTCGTTACCACTTGTGACAGCGATAATACTCCGACACCAGACGTCCGTGACTCTGCTCCCTAAGAGCGCTCACTGATGACGTCCGATGCGTCGCAGGTGTGTTGGAATGCCATCAAGCCCCGCCTCGCCTACCTATAACCAAAAGGAAAACAAAACCCAAACAACAACAATACACCTACCCACCACCTCCTAGCAAATTTATTATTTTTAAACAATTGTGTGAATTTTTGTATTGATGAACTTTTCTTCATTTCATCTGTGCAGGTGTTCCACACACCAACGTCTGTGACACAGAGCAGATCTGTTGAGATCCATGATTAGGATTCAGTTACAGCTGTGATTTTTCACTTGTAATTATAACAGCTGTTACATCTTAAGTGTAAAATGAAAACTCCTTCAATAGCATTTATTATTAGCGGTTTTAAAAAGTCAACCCCTTATTTAAAGCACAAGATTTACCTAAATATGCAGCCACTGAAACAACGACATTGGAGAGCTAACCTAATTTCAGTTTAGGTTGTACCCACCACTGCTTTTGCGACTGGTTTGCTGCAGCTGTAACTATTCATTTCAATAGTACACAACACTCCATCACTCAGTGGCAAATTTGAAGTAGATGCGACATTTGGGTGATATGCAAATGTATGAGAGCCAACCAGGTGGTGGCACTCAGTGTTGCTGCTTTGTGCACTTGTCACTTTGCATTATTGGGTTTGACTGAAAAAAAAAAAAAGTCCTGTTGCTTTTACTTGCAAGTTCATTTTCTACTGCCAGTCTTTTTTTAAACTCATTTTAGAAAAAATGAACCCAATGCAACTGAAAAAAAAAATTCTCCCAGAGAGATGGTGGTATGAGACAGAGATGAGTAAAGTAAAGAAATAAATAAATAAAGAATAAAATAAATAAATAAATCTATTTTCAGTTTAAGGATTGTTGCTGAAGACCAAACCAAAAGAGTGGCATTCAAGAGGTTTTTAGACTTCTAATTTTCACTCTCTGTATGGTGCGCTTTAAGAAAAGAGGTTTGGGCTGAAAATAAGGCCCATGTTAACCACATGTTTGAATTTGAAGCTTCAGCTGTTTGAAGCTGAAGTTTTATTAGATTCTTTATCACACAATATGCAACCAATTGCCTGAAAGTAGTAGCAGAAATAAATAGTATTAGTATAGTATACATGTAGGGTATGATAATAACATCAGTGTGGGGCATATTTGCCTACCTTTACTGGAACATGTAGCAATAGCTCATCATGTGAGATTTTTGTTGCTCACAGCAATACTACACTAAATATTTATATTTAAAAATGATAGAAAGCTTGAAATAACACAGTTAGCGCTACCACTATTCTCCTAGTTGTTTTAACTAAATTATTAGTCAGTGTGTAAGGGGCAGGGTGTGCTCAAAATACAGAACTCAGGAATCGGAAGTAGAATGGAAAAAAGCCTTTATTGCTGGCTGTTCAACAAATTCAAAAACAAACCACTGTAAAAATGGTACTAGGGAAAATACACTTCTAGAGAATGAGGAAACACAGAGCACGGCGCACACAGCTATGACTCCAAGACATGACAATAAACAGAGGGTGAGGCAGACAATAAATACTCATGAGAGAATGGGAAACAGGTGGGAGCGCAGATGACAACAACCAAGGGAAACAATACAAAAGAAGCAAAACTAAACACAGGATGAGGACTAGCACAATAAAACTGTAAGTTAGTTAAAACAACATCACAGGCAAATGAAAACTAGACCAGCCATGAGAACAGAGAAGCATGATAACCAAAATGAGGGATAGAATACAAACAATCTTTTCTGAGAACAGAATCCAGAAAGTAAAACAAAGAAGGCTTAAAGAAGAAACCATGAATACAGAGAGAAAATCAAGGCGAACCAGAACAAAGAACTAAACACTGATGAATTACTACTAACTTGACACAGAAGGATGGAAGGCAAAACACAGAGACAGAACTAGACCAGACATGAAGGGCTCAAGAAATACGATCTAGACTGAAACCAAGAACAGAACTAGATGAGAAATAAAACCTTAGAATATCAACACACAGAGAAACTTGGAAATGCTGAAAGTAAACGTAACCCAGGTTTTTTGCTGGTGCATGAAATTTACAACTGTTTGTTGGTCATTGAACACAGTGCTCCTTTTCCTTCTTGGGTGAACATGAACATAGGCTGGAAACCTTGGTATCTTTTTAATGCTATATGTCCTTTTTAAACCTTTTAGTGTAAATGTTGTGATTTTATTGTCAAGGAAGGAAACTAAATGTGCATGCATGTTTAGGAGTGAGATTGTTTGCAGGTTGATTACTTGAGTGCAAGCAGGTTAGTGGCTAAGTTCACCTAGGTCTAGTGCTTTTATCCTGGAGGAGCTACTGCCAATCTCTATCCAGAAATTAGAAACTCATTTGTGATTAGATAAAGAAATTTGGAATTCTTTGTAATCTCTGTAATGAATAAATTCTTTGTAATAAATTACAATTTTGGGCCTTTTATTGTAGTGAACTTGAGTATACAAATAATTAGAGAAGTGTCCATGGTCAGCAGCCCTGACTTACAAAAATTAAAGCTTTGGTGTAAGTACTATTAAGTTACATGAACAAAAATCAAGATACTAGGTCCTAATCCCAGAGATTCTAGCATACATTTACTGTATATTTTCTTTCATAGAATGGTGGTTAACACATCAGCATCATACATAAAAAACAGGACAAGGGGGAGACAAGTCCCTGGCACGGTTGATCATGAAGGGCATCCAGTATAAAAATCATATTTAATATGTCCATCTGCTGTGGCAGTCCCAGGTAAATAAGGGAGCAGTTAGAGAATACAATGTAAGTCTGACTTCCTCTGTGACCTCACCACCACTATAACCCTGCTCTTAGTAGTGTGATTACACCATGTATGCAGCAATTAACACTTAACACAGTCAAAATAACTCTTAACAGTGAGAAACTTTAAAATGGTACTATTCACGAATATTTTAAACTGGGATCTAATGATTGCCTCTCACTCTTTTAGGTTCTAAGTTTGTATCAACACTGGAGGCAATTTGCACCTTCTTAAAACTAATCTGTGACAGAACTCCTGACAATAACTGTGCAAGTTCTGAAATCTGTTAGTGTGTGAATTCTCATATTATCACCACTGTCACTTAAAACACCTTAACTGCTGTTCTGGCTTTGACAATCATTATGAGCAATCATTAACTTTCCCTCTCCGCTCTGGCCACAAATAGCACAGTGCCTTGGCAGAAGGCTGAATGACACATATTACATTGAAATGGATTCAGTGCACCCCCCACAATCCTTTCTCCTGCAATACCTTCACTTTACAAAGCGAGGCTTCAACTTGCATGCGTTCATTCACAACACAAAAGTTTCTCGACACAGTAACATGGCTCTCACTCTTGGTTGTTGTCTTGTCTTAGACCTTTATCCTTTGTTTGTGTTGCTCCTTTAAACTTCCCCATCATTTTTCTTTTCTTTTTTCTTTGTCTCCAGTGCTCAAGAATAGTCCCCCTGTATGTGGCTTCCAAGTTTAGCTCCGCCAGGCTCATTTGAAAGTCAAATGCTTGCCTTCACTTTTCCCACCACACTTCAAGAGCAGCAGCACAGTGGCTGAAAACACTTAATCAAGCCCCTGCCACAGTGCAGCAATCAGAGATAAGGGGGTAGGAATATGGGTCATCCTAGGCTCAGCTCTGAGCCTACCAAATGCCACTGGATGCACACTAATGAAGCCCCCACAGTTACTGTTGTTGTCTGGACTATGTTTCTGTCAGGTGTCTTGACCGAGGTTATCACACCACATCATGGAAAGCATATAAAAGGAGGCAGGCAGGAAACTATATGTTTTATGGCAACTTAATGCATGTTGTGACATTACAAGAACTCATAAGTACAGAGAATGTGTATATTTACATTTATGTTAATGCAAACATGGAATGGTGAATTTATTAAATTAGAGGATTATGTGTAAACTCTTATTTTCCCAGTGCCATATTTTGTTTTCAGAAGTAAAAAAAAATCAGAAAACACTAGTGTGAAAACACTAAAATTACAATCAATACTGGAATAGGTGGATTCTTATATTGAAAAATAAATAGCTAAACTCAGCAATTTGGCCTAACTGTGTATTTTATTATCAGCAGGAGACACAGTATAGAGTAAAAGACCAAACCGTTAACGCCCCAATTTAGCCGAAATAATACCCAGCTGTAAGGAACTATTTATTCTCTCATCTGTCTTAGTGATGTATGCAAATTATAGCACTATAAACGTGGTCTGAGGAGTACAACAAAAGTGCTCTTGAGATGAGAGAGACATCTATTACTGAATCTTTTGGCGGCAGCAGGTAATACAAAAAGAGTGTGTAGCTGTGGTAAACACTGATAAACACACATACAGTGCGAGAAACACTCTATAAACACTGCTTACATTCGTAAAGATGTCTTTGTGTTCGTGCTATTGGATTTTCCCACATTTTATCTCTATGGAATGTTTTATTTATATTTAAACATGCCAGTAAAATAAATAAAGGTGGTTATGAAGAAAGAAAATAAATGCTGGAATAAATGGACTGGGCTCACCTCTGACAGTGTTTTGTGCCCCTTTTGCATCCTTTCAATAAAATATTTTGCAGCTGTATTATTATTTTCAAAGCGTGTGGCTGATTGCTTCCAATACTGTACATTTTATTGTCATGTATGCATTTTAAATTATTCACTCAATAAGTCACAGTTGCTTTATCCAAGTCTATGATATTCACTGTTAATTTATTTTATCATGTTTTGTGGTTACTTTCAGTTTCTAATTTCGCTCCTCTTATACATTAGTTAGTGTTTTAAGTGTATGTATTCCTAGCTAAACTATATAGCTTGATTGTAGCTTTATTATTAGTTGGTATAGTTTGTATATTTGTTGTGATTTGGCGCTAAATAAATAAAATTGAATTGAATTGAAAAATCCACAATCAACAGTCCATATACTGGTGCCCAAAATACTATGTTCTTCAGTGGGTCTTTTAATTACCCTGTAATCCAAATGTGCATCTTTTTTAGTTACTGAAGACAAAATGAAGATAGAGAGACCGACAAACTAGCAGCTATAAGCAGCTGCAGTAATGGTCTAGCAGAGCACGTCGAAGGTTCATGGGCTTATGAGTCCATGTGCATGGGTCATAGATGTTAGGCAGTCATTGACTGCATTCAAATATTAAAACTAATCCCAATGTAATCTGCTGACATAAGTAAATATGACTTTATTGGGAATAAATATCCTGTTTAAGCAGGTTTTTGTGTGTTAGATGATGCTTGACCTGAGGAGAATGTAATGCAGCAGTGGTGGAGTAGAAGAAAGACATTATGAGAAAGACATTATAAAAATATACCCACACAAACATTAAATGGTCATATATAGTTTGAAAAAACTATTTGGGATTGAATTGAATTAAAAGTAACTTATAAGGTGTACTACATATGGTACTGGTCTCTAGCCACATACAAGGCTGGACTGGGACAAAAAATCGGCCCGGGCATTTTGACTAGAGACCGGCCCACCAGGATAAATGTGACGTCATTCAGGGGTAAAACCGCAAAGGATTCTGGGAACTTGTGGCAAGCGGTACTAGCGCACGCAGGCTTTCAATTGAACTCAGTTACACAGCGATAAAAAGAAACACAAAGAATGGCAAGAAGCTGTTGTATTATTAACTGCAATAGCCAGTCGCATGACCGGTCGGATTATGTTGTTGAAGAGAAATTTTTAAGCCATGTTTCCGAAGTAAGAGGGACGGATGGTCTGGATATACCAAATATGTCTCAGAACACTCCAGCTCACATGTTAGTCTGCTCCAAGCATTCCCACAAAGGTCAGAGTTTTGTAGTAGTTAATGCGTCATTTTTCTTAACATAATTGGTGATATAGGTTCCAAGCAAGTCTGGCGCTGAACAGAAATTGTCGTGCTATGCTCCTTTGTTTATTGTGCATAAATAGTAAATTGTCCTGACACAATATTGCGTTTCGCTTCTGTTATTACCATGGTACATTGACAAAAACATATACTTTTATTCACAGGGTAAAACAGTTGTTTTGTATCACTAATTGCCCAGTACGATTACAACATACAATATTATTGTCACTGCTACATTTCTGTAATGCTACCAGAAATAATTTCCACTACTAATTAATTACCATTGAGCTCAAAGGTTATATTAATAAACAGTTAACGAATGTGTATTTATGACTACGATTAGTGAGACTGGTAAACTTACCTTTGTTCGTACGATGGTCTTTCGTTCTACACGCTGCATTTCAAGGTCCTGCACCCATCCGTCGGTAAACTGTACCTGGGCTTGTTGCAGTGACCTGAAGTTACTAAACTTCATGAGTGTATGCACTCACTCCAAGAACCGTATAATTATAAATCTGAGCGTGGTGAAAGTTGGGCAGCACGCTAACGTCTTTTGTCCCTCTGTGTGCTTGTAAGGGTCTAACCCTTTCACACCTTTGATTTTTTTCCTCGTATCTTTTCTTTGTCTTTTCGTCGAGTCTGTCTTTGTACGGACCGGCATTGTTCTCCTTTTGTTTTGTACATTCCTTTTTTGTGCGGCAAAGAAAAACAAGAAGGTATTGGAACTGGAGAATGAACGTTTTGCAAATGCTTGCATTTGATGCGGTACTTGGATTGTTTTGCCACGAGTTCCCAGCATGCAATGCGCGAAAGTCACGTGATTGCTAAACAAGGGGGAGGGTGCATCCGGCCTCCTCGGCTGTAATTGGT
The DNA here is from genome assembly GCF_000239375.1 of Pundamilia nyererei. Taxonomy (NCBI): domain Eukaryota; kingdom Metazoa; phylum Chordata; class Actinopteri; order Cichliformes; family Cichlidae; genus Pundamilia; species Pundamilia nyererei. The sequence goes on along the minus strand of NW_005187487.1, from coordinate 2,000,215 downwards.
CCAGCCCACAGTCGATCATGACCAATTGGCCAATCCAACACCTTTCATTATATATATATACATTTCCTAAAAAAAAATAAATAAAAAATAAAAATCCATCGGCCCATAAAAACAAAAAATCTCCAGCGGCCCACCAGGCAAATGCCCGGTATGCCTGATGGCCAGTCCAGCTATGGCCACATATGTAAAACAAGATTAGTCAGAATAGCCACTGTGTTCTAGATGGTGTTGCGATATGTCAGCTTTAATAAACTGGGTATTGTGTATTTCTCTAAGTTCATGAGAATGAATCAATATGTTTGAAGGTAATAGTTACACACTAATCTGTGTATATTTATACTTACTGTGACTTTAAAGCTCAAAATCTGCACTTCAATCAAATCTTGATTGACTTGTTTAAAAAGTGTGGTGGTGCACAGAGGCAGAATGGCAAAATTTGCCATTGTTGAAATACTCGTGAAATTAACTTTTGATAATTATATTAGTTATTATCATGTAACTGTAATCATAATCAATTATAGCCAAAATTTATCAGTGAACACATGACATGGCACGTTTCCTTCCCAGACAACAATACGGTATTAAAAGCAGTGCTGCTTAAATAAATTCAAAGCTTTTCCTTTTTATTATAAAAGGGACATTAAAGGCATCAGTTTGGCTTAACTGCTTTAGAAGCAGCTGTCAGAAATTGAGTATTAATGTCAGACACAGAGCCTTTTCATTCCTTTAGAATGACACAATGTGACAATACGGCATTAGCGTGGAATTAAAATAAGTATGCAGGGTGGCCTACATACAGAGTCTGGACCAGTGCTTCATTTCCTTCTAATAGATAGAATGTATGTTCTTCCCGGATTGTACGGCATTAACAATATTTCTTCTTTGACATATTACATTCTTGGAGGTATAAAACTCCAATCATGACAATGGCCTGGAGTTTTATTTCATTTGTCTGTAGAACCCAGTTAGATCTCAGAGGAGCTGAAGCAGTAAAATCATCCCATGATAGCCTATAAAAATACAACCAAAATTTTTTTCCTTTGCTTTTAGTGTAAAGTACACTTACATTCTGGAAATGCTCAAATTTAATGAACCATCCATTCAGAAAACAGATGGGGAACAGCTTGAGGTGTCAAGAAAAATATGTTCAATTTCAATATATCTCACTTGTTCGACTGTCAGTCTCCTGTCATTACTGCTTCAACTCAGAGAAATGTGTTTACATCTCTCTCCTTAGCTTTATCACCTAAACCAGTGGGTTTTTTTGTTTGCAAGGCCTTGGATCCTATCTTCATCACTAAGAATGCTTTAAAACTGATGATGATTCAGTCTGCAGGTACAGAAAAATTTGTATACTCACTCTCATAATCTGAGCAATTCTTACAGCCTCACAACACCATGCTTCCTTGCCCAAAAAGTGATAAGTTAAAATCGCACGTCCTGGCTCCTCAGGAGTTTTCACACTGCAAAGAAATTCACTTGGCCAAGCTGGATTGTTTAGTTGGCCACTTACAGTTACAAACCAGAGCTGAGTTATGTCAGTGCATTATTTAAGTGCATTATTTCACTGTAAAATGTTATTTTTAGTGGGTGCACATCTCTCAGTAGTCTCAGCAGTCTTTGGACACATGAATTAGGAGAGTTTATCCCATTCTTTCTGCAGGTGATCTAGAGTTATGTGAAGGTTTCTGGGATTTTTGCTTGACGAGTCAATGAAACTCTTGATTTGTCCAAAAATTCATCATTGCTTATGAGTTTGCTTTGTGTGAACTGTTAAAGTTGAACATTAAAATGGCATTCTAGTGCCACCACCATGTGTCGTCACAGGATTGATATGATGATGACAGGGCTGGACTGGGACAAAAAAAATCGGCCCGGGCATTTTGATTAGAGACCGGCCCACCAGGTATTACAGGAAAAAGCTTTTGAATGAAAACAAACGCTGTTGTGACAGTGATGTACACCGTCTTGTTGGTATATATGTATCTAATAAACTTAAACCTACACCATCCTCCCTATTCTGGTATTCTAAACAATACTTAGCCGAAACCCAAAGACTGCTTGTAACCTCCTGAACTATCTACAACACATGGAGGAAACCTGAAATTAAGACAGAGAAGACTAGAGGTGAGACATGATCATTACTGAATACTAAAAATAATAAATGACAGATTTAGAGATATTTTCATAAACTATTCATTTACCACATCAATAAACAGCATGGCAGGGCAAAATATTTTTTCTAACATGGCAACCTTTAAAAAGTGAAAAGAGACAGAAAGACAGGTGAGAAAGAATAAAACTTAATTGACTTTTTGATGGCATTTTACACAGTACTGGTACAGAATCTAGAAAACGTGGGAAAATACTGGCATCATATACAGTACTTATTTTCTGAGGAAATTGTGATGGGACCCTGAAAAAAATTACTATGTACAATAATGGATTTCTATACATTTTATATCACATGAAAACATTTGTTTTAATATTCAGATAATTATTTGTTGAAAGCGAGACATTTGAAATGAGAATAAGGAAGAAAAGTATTTCTTTGTTCCCCCCTTTCCCTGTTAATGCCCTACCTGGGCCCCTGGCAAAACTTTGCTAGACCCGCCCCTGCACAGTTACCAGATGCCAGTGTAAAAAAGGATCCTTGTGTTATTTCTCAGAAACAGTTCATAACTTCCCTTCAACTCATTCATGTCACCTAAAAGGTAACCCTATTACTCCATCATCTGTTCAGCTCTGATGATTCAGTAAGGACATCTCCTGGTTTCATCTTCATGTTTCCCTCTCACCACATATCGAAACCGATATCATGACCAGCAGGTTTTACAGCTGTGGCTCCAGCAAACATCAGCTGATACTAGAAATTAATATCATAAAAATTCTAACAACAGCTGATCAAGCTTAAACATGCTGCTGTTGTTTAACGCCACATTCGCTGCTTTCTTCTTTCTGGCGCAAAGTGAGCGATAAACAAACAAGAAAGATGGGACTTGCGACAGAAAAGCCGATCAGCTGATCATTGATCAGTTTCATGATTGAAATAACAACAGGGGAGGGAGGGGGAGAGAATGAGAGAAGAAGAAATAGCTGTGCAGCATAAGACACAGAATAACTCCAGTGTCTTTTTCATTCTTTTTTTTGATTTTTGATTTTATTGATTAGCATTGAAATTCAAACCTCAGTGAAAACAGTGAAAAAAAAACAGTGAAAACAGAACAAAAATCTACCATAAAGAAAGAAAGCATGAGACAAGG
>NW_005187487.1:1988983-1990771 GCF_000239375.1 Pundamilia nyererei | reverse complement strand
AGAGCAGTGGATGCGGACGATGGAACAGATGACAGTTGAGTGAATAGCCGGGTGGCAGACAGAGAGGGTGATATGTCCAACCTGAAGGGTGGAGAGGAGAACAATGTTACCGCTGGCTCCTGCTCACTGGGCTCCTGCTTGCTGAGCTCCACAGTTGGCGGCGCAGGTCCCTCCTTCAGCGGCGGTGCAGGCTCGCCGAGCTCCGGCAGCGTGAGCTCCTCCCGCTCGCTGAGCTCCGGCTCGGGCAGCGCGAGCTCCTCCCGCTCGCCGAGCTCCGGCTCGGGCAGCGCGAGCTCCTCCCGCTCGCCGAGCTCCTCTGCAGGCCCCTCTGCAGGCGGCGAGGGCTCCTCTCGCTCGCCGAGCCCCCCCGGCTGCATTGCAGCTATGGATGGTCGAGCCGGTGGCGTAGATGGTAATACGGCATCCGCAGGCGGTGGAGATGATGGTAAACTAGGCGATGTGGACAGTGAAGCCGAGAGTGCTGCGCTCGTAGCAGACTGATGGGACGCTGGTGGAGTGGGTCCAGCCGGTGTATCGACCTCCGACCCAATCGGCTGAGGAGAAGTCAGGGAACCTGGCGGTGGTGAGGCGCGCCGGCGGCGTGAACGTCGCTTTCTAAACGATGCCGGGGCCGGCATGTCTGACTGAGGTTCCACCAGCCGGCCGGGCAGGACAGCAGCTGCGTGGTTTTGAGCTGCCGGTCCTTCGTCTGCTGACTCAGCAGATGCCGCGGGGGTAAGTGGAGATGTGGTGAGGTGCAGAGAGCGTGGGAACTGTTTCCCCCGCAATGGAGGGTCCAACAAGTGAGCTGCAAGCGACGGTGGGGAAGCTACTTGCCTATGAAAAAAGAAACAGGCAGCAAGGGCTCCCAGGGAGGTCGCCACATCCGCCTCACCCGGACAGCCCAAACCAAAAAGCTCAAAGCTGGAACTTGCCCTCAGTACGGTTATAATCGAAATTAATCTCTTAATGTCCAAAAAGCTCACAGAAAAGGTGGTTGAAGACAGGAAAGTATCAAAAAATACGACCTGTATGTGTCTCTGATGTGGATCTGCCGCCTGGATAATGCTCCGACAGTAATTCCAGAGCTGGGCGAGCGATCCCTCCTGTGAGACGGTCCTTGAGTCCGCTGGGCCCATAATGGCGGGATTATTCTGTCACGGTCTGGCTGGCAGACCGTGGAGTTGTGGAGAAAGTAGGGCCCAAACGCGAGACTCAAGTGAAGGACAGTGGATTTATTTATGGCGAGTGGACAGAAACGACAACTATATACAATTCAAGCACTGTGACTCCTGTGGCGATTCCTCTAAGAATCCCACACCGTGCACGTGTCCATAGCAGTGAAAAGGTGACAACTCCAAAAAACCGATTCCACTCCGTGATTTCCCCTCGTGACGACCTTCCTGACTCCCGACTCCTGGTGACACAAAAACACACACAGCTCAGCAGGCAGCCTTTAGTAGCGAAGCCGATCACAACACACTAATCTACGGAGGTACTTAACAGGTTCGACTTAGTATAATCCTGCGCCGACTGGGGCTCCGCCACCTTCTTAAATAAGGCGCCCCTCATGAAGCCATCAGCTGCAGCTGGTGAGGGCTAATGGGCGGCAGGTGCGGCAGTCCCCAGTGCGGGAACACTTCCGGGTCGCAGTCCCCTCAGCGACCCCAAAACATCCGGGAGCACCCAGGGAGAAAGGACAAAAAGGGAGAGAAAACCACCATAACATATGGAAAAACATATACAAGAAATACATGAGCTCTGGGTCATCAGACCCAGACCATGACA
>NW_005187487.1:1971819-1987840 GCF_000239375.1 Pundamilia nyererei | reverse complement strand
GCAGCAGCAGGGAGGCCCCACACTCCAGACCGCAGTCGGACGGCCAACTAGGATCAGGTTGAGTTAGACGTACTAGTTGACCGCCAATTCCAAAACAATGAGTATTATTTAATAATGTTATGATGTCAAAAGGAACTCACAGAACTAGCAGAGAAAAGATCAACAGAAATGCTGATATGCGCTGCTTACATCAACACAGGAAACGTATCAGTGATTGTGTTCTGCAACAGATGAAGCAGTGAAACAGTCATTGTATACAGATAGACAAACATGAGGTAAATAGTTGGGTGTTTGCTTGCTTGACTATAATCAAATAAATTATGAAATATGCTGCTGCAAGGAAAACATTTTTCTTTCTTTCTTTGATTTCTAAAGGCTGAACCCTCCCTGTCCTGACACTGGACACTAAATTTAATAGTTCAGCAGAGATTTATAGTTGGAAAACATTTTGAACAGGGAAGTATTCAAAACTCACTCAATGGGAGACTTCCTGATCCTGCAAAACTCACTTTGCTGAAAGCAAATCCCAGAGCATGCATTCATTCTGAAACTTGTACACATATAATGTAGTGGTCACACACATTTCAAGACTTTTTACCTTCAAGTGAGGAAATAAAAAACAGGGAAAAAAAGTCTTCATTCATATTTCATACTAAAGGGTTAGTAAAAACAAACTCTGTGTTTAAAGTGTTTACAGTGAGGCAGATGATCCCTACTATTTTTGTGTAAAGGAGGTAAATCAGCTCTCTTTTTCAAAAGAAACCAACATCCTTATACTTTGTCTTTCTGAATATTCTTTGCAAAAAATGTAAACTCTGTCTCACATTTTTTAGGAGGCACCAGCCCCTGGCCTCTGGCAGAATAAATGTATTTAGCATACCCTATTTGGGATTTTTCTTAATTTAACTGACCTTCTCTGTATTTCCCACATTTAATCAAATCTCAGATATGTACGTTGAATTATAAAGCTGGAGAATAAAAACTGGATAGGTCATGAAGTAATAGCAGCATGAAAGTTTAGTGTGAGTCAGTCTGTAGAATGTAGAAAAGTTTGAAACCAGTTAATAATTCTTAGAATTGGAAAATATCTTACATCTTTTCGGAGTATTGTATTCCATGTACAACTGCATGAAGTGGTCTGTGAAAATGCCAAGAACAGTGGGCTCAACTACAAAGAGCTACCACACAGTGTATCTGAATACATGTCTATGATTTTGCTTCTGAGGGCTATTCAAGGAGGAATGTGCTTCTCTGCTCCTCCCCTCATGCTTCTTTCTATGCTTGTTAAACACTGTAGGACATCCATTAGAGTGTGCAGCCCTATAGAGAAGCTTTGGATCCAAACTCAATTTCTGTGCAAGTGAAAATATATCTGCTTCAGAACAAATGGTGGGTGACGTCCCCTGCTTCGACTTTGAGGTCATGCCCCAGGGTGTTGTTGTGCTCTGATGTAGGCCGAAGAGTGCAATGGACAGACACATTTTTACACCATCACTCCTGTTGCAAATTCCAAATGCTTCATGTGTGTCATCTTTGACAGTGGAAGTAGTAGTTAATGTCCTACTACTGAACCTTTTCCCCCATTTGTAACATATATCCTATAACGGAAAACTGATCTTATTGATTAGTGTTTTGTTTCTAAGAGCAATGCATAAAATACATTACCATTCTGACCGACTAGGAGGCAAAGCAGATTTAAATGTCAGCAGGGGTACCTTAGTGTAGGTGAGCATCAGTGAGGTGATTATGGAAGGTGGTAATAATTTGCAAAATCATATATCCAAGAATACTAAAGGAGAAAAGGTGTAAAGTAACATTTTCTATTTTACAGGGGAGGAACTTTAAGGTCTTGGAGTCCATAAATTGTAGTGCAGCTCTTTGCCCTCATACAACAATATTACAAGAAAAGTGGTGCTTCACGAAATCCTGCTAATTGTTTTGCATTGAAAAACTGTTTTGCGATACTGCTAAAAAAGTATGACCCATGGGTAAAAGGCCTTAAAAGCTAAATAACATTACAAACTGTTTAACATCAAAATATACTTGAAGTAACAAAGTAGCAGGATTCATTATGCAGTCATACACATGGACATAACTGTTGTTTCACTGTGTATCAGTGAGAGCAGGTTTTTTCCACAATGTTAGGCTAAAATGGTAAAAGCCTATAAAAGAACCTTTAACACCACAATCTGAAGGACATGAGTGTGGAATAGACTGTTCATGGGTTTTAGATGTAAAATGGAGCAATTAAATTATTGAACTGGATTCTGTAGTGAATATGAAGCTGGAATAATGTGTTCCCTGCATCAAATCCTTGCTGATGGGTTTCATACTGTACAGTGACAAGAAACTGCTGCATTATTTAAGCATGTATACAGTGATTTGCAATAATCTTATATACATAGATATGGTTTAGGTTTGCACTTGTTTGGGATAAAACAGATATTTCCAATATCAGTATAGCAGGACACCTGACATGCTTGTTTAGATTGAGTTTGATCAATGATAATGCCCAGGTTTCTCGCAAATTGCCTAAATTATCCAAAATGGGGAGTGAGAGTGTTAGAAACATAATCATTATTAGTAAAAAGTACTTTATTTGTATTTAGTTAATTTGCAAGAAATTGGAAGCCATCTAGTCCTTGATGGTAGTAATGGAGGAATTCACAGAGTAAATGAGCCATGCAGCTGGCAGCCGTCAGGATAGCAATGTTAGGGTACTTTCTTAAAAATGCAGGTCACATGGGGCAAGTGGCAATAGATATCTACTAAACAAATATGTCCAAGGACAGAACTGTGTGTTGCTCCACATGTCAGTTAATGAAGCAAAAATGTCAAAAGCAACAAAAGCAATGAGATCCATATGAATTCCATTCCACCTGGGCCAACTACCTTTTCTATTTCTTGGAGAGGTAGAAAATTGTATGATCAGCTTTGTCAAATCATGCAGACAGGTCAAGTAGGATAGAAAACAAGTATAACCTGCAACTGTACTAATGAAAAAAAATGGCAATGTTTTTTTTTCTTTTGTTGAAAAAAAAGACCAGTCATGACTGCTTTATTCAATCTGCACATAAATCTAAATGATGTTTTGCTTTTTGTGTAGGACCTAATGTAAATGTGAATAGTTTTCTTGCAGTTTAATTGATTTTGAATAGCAGATATTTTATTGAACTCCGTGGAGGAGAGAAGTCTGTATCATGAGGGGGTAAAGTGGACTATCGTCTCAGGTGAAGAAAACTTCAGAGAATGACCTGCCTACATACTCAAGTTCAAGCAGACCTTCAGCACTGACATGGGAAGAGAGGAGAACAAAACAAGCAGAATATAAAGATTTCCACAGCACTTGACCCTGGGTTTAAGGACCTCAAGTGCCTGCACAGAGCAAAGAGAGCTGAGGTGTGGGCATTGATCACTAGTATCTCTTAAGGGAGAGATGCTTTCACAGTAGCCAGCAAACAGCTGAACCTTTCACCTGTTAGTTTCTTCAGATTTTGAATTTAATGAAGGTTAGGGACCATATTGAGGAATGGGTGGGTCCACTGCTGTTGTTCAAACACAACAAGCTTGCTGCTCAAAAAGCCATTGCAACACTTGGCGGATCAGTACCTTTTAAGATGTGGTTTCCTTCACTAAGGGTACTGTGCAACAGTGAGTTGGCTCGCCATCTTAAAATCTTGGCTACATTTGTATGTCTAATGAACTGACTTTGTTCATTAGACAAAGTATAGTATACAATTATTTTCTTGTTTTTGAGAAATGTGTATACTTAAACAAAAATCAAATGAATAAATCATTTGTTTCTCTTTTTTTGTTTCTGTTGGGAGATTTTGAGTTTTTGTGTCATGTTTATTTTGTAGCTTCATTTAAAGGAAGAAGAGCTTATGAGTTGTACAACTGCAGAATAGGGAAGTAAGACATTACGTGCAGAGAATTTGTGCTATGCCCGTTAAACGCCTTTTTTCTGTTTCAACAGATCAGCTAACGGTTCCTCCTTTTAAGGAGTTGTTATTGAGATCTATACATGCCACACCTATTGTTGTTAAAGCTGTTTGAGTATAAATAAAGGATGTACTGACGCCCCGCGCGATTCCTCTGTGACACATCTAGTGCACATGTTAGTGCGGAACAGATCGGATCGTGTCAGGGCATTGCTCATGTGCATACAATATCTTTGAGTCTGTGTTTCTTGCCTCGTAAGAGTTTTCTCTTCAGAGTTTCTAATTGTGTTTCTAATTGTCTCTAATTTACAAATTATAAACTTCTGAAGGTTTCTGGATTTGATGTTTTGAGAATGATTCTGTAATATAGACTAAATGCCTTAAATCTGTAATATTTACGATAGAATTTCAGGTCAATTTTATGTTTTATGTTTTCTCTTGTTCAAATTACCCAAGCTTTCTAATATAACTTCACTGCACACAGACATCTTCATTTGGATTTAAATTGAATTCAAACATACATAAATACATAATACATAAATTAGAAAGCTTTGAGCTGGATTATACATCAACAGTAAAAAAAAATAAAAAAAAACACACACACAATAGCAAGCTAATTTAGGTTTCTAGCTACTGATATTTCAACTGAGGCAAAAGGAAAATACACTGACTAAAGGAAAAAAATCCACATAAAACCTCATCTGAGAGGCCATAAAGCAATTAAATTAGTAAGTGATCTCCTCTGAGGTAAGTCATGGTGTTCACCAGAGACCCTCTAGCATTGTTTGGGTCCATCTGTACAAAATACTACCTCCTGCCATTCAACTGTGAGCACATTTTTTGTTTCTACCCACAGGAAAGCAGTCTGAAGATGATTTGCATGTTGATTTGTGTTTGTATGCACAGGTCTGAGTGTGATTTTTGGAACTATTGCATCACAATAAATCGTATAATTACAGGGAGTGCAGAATTATTAGGCAAATGAGTATTTTGTCCACATCATCCTCTTCATGCATGTTGTCTTACTCCAAGCTGTATAGGCTCGAAAGCCTACTACCAATTAAGCATATTAGGTGATGTGCATCTCTCTAATGAGAAGGGGTGTGGTCTAATGACATCAACACCCTATATCAGGTGTGCATAATTATTAGGCAACGTCCTTTCCTTTGGCAAAGTGGATCAAAAGAAGGACTTGACAGGCTCAGAAAAGTCAAAAATAATGAGATATCTTGCAGAGGGATGCAGCACTCTCAAAATTCCAAAGCTTCTGAAGCGTGATCATCGAACAATCAAGCGTTTCATTCAAAATAGTCAACAGGGTCGCAAGAAGCATGTAGAAAAACCAGGGCGCAAAATAACTGCCCATGAACTGAGAAAAGTCAAGCGTGCAGCTGCCAAGATGCCACTTGCCACCAGTTTGGCCATATTTCAGAGCTGCAACATCACTGGAGTGCCCAAAAGCACAAGGTGTGCAATACTCAGAGACATGTCCAAGGTAAGAAAGGCTGAAAGACGACCACCACTGAACAAGACACACAAGCTGAAACGTCAAGACTGGGCCAAGAAATATCTGAAGACTGGTTTTTCTAAGGTTTTATGGACTGATGAAATGAGAGTGAGTCTTGATGGGCCAGATGGATGGGCCCGTGGCCGGATTGGTAAAGGGCAGAGAGCTCCAGTCCGACTCAGACGCCAGCAAGGTGGAGGTGGAGTACTGGTTTGGGCTGGTATCATCAAAGATGAGCTTGTGGGGCCTTTTCGGGTTGAGGGTGGAGTCAAGCTCAACTCCCAGTCCTACTGCCAGTTTCTGGAAGACACCTTCTTCAAGCAGTGGTACAGGAAGAAGTCTGCGTCCTTCAAGAAAAACATGATTTCCATGCAGGACAATGCTCCATCACACGCGTCCAAGTACTCCACAGCGTGGCTGGCAAGAAAGGGTATAAAAGAAGAAAAACTAATGACATGGCCACCTTGTTCACCTGATCTGAACCCCATTGAGAACCTGTGGTCCATCATCAAATGTGAGATTTACAAGGAGGGAAAACAGTACACCTCTCTGAACAGTGTCTGGGAGGCTGTGGTTGCTGCTGCACGCAATGTTGATGGTGAACAGATCAAAACACTGACAGAATCCATGGATGGCAGGCTTTTGAGTGTCCTTGCAAAGAAAGGTGGCTATATTGGTCGCTGATTTGTTTTTGTTTTGTTTTTGAATGTCAGAAATGTATATTTGTGAATGTGGAGATGTTATATTGGTTTCACTGGTAAAAATAAATAATGTAAATGGGTATATATTTGTTTTTTGTTGAGTTGCCTAATAATTATGCGCAGTAATAGTCACCTGCACACACAGATATCCCCCTAAAATAGCTAAAACTAAAAACTACTTCCAAAAACATTCAGCTTTGATATTAATGAGTTTTTTGGGTTCATTGCGAACATGGTTGTTGTTCAATAATAAAATTATTCCTCAAAAATACAACTTGCCTAATAATTCTGCACTCCCTGTATATACAAGGCTTATGAAGTACATATAAAAATATCTGGCACTGTTTTCACTCTATACATTAGGGAAAGTCTGATTTTCATCAGTATGCATGCCCTGTAAGATACTGTGTACACTGTGCAGGTTAACATGTCTTCATGGGGATTTGTTGGCAGTATAGAAAACTTTCAGCAACTCTCAGGCATTGACATAAAATTTGAATTTGTTGTATTTTAGTAGAAAATGGTTTTCTTTTTCTTCTTCTTGCATTTTACATTCATGTTGCTGCTAGCCCCTGAGCAGGACTGGGGTTTGAGCTGACTGGGGTAATGCATTTTAAAGTATAAGGATGAAGCCCAACCAAAGTTCTACTTTAATGGTCACAGGTTGTATTTTTTGTGCTTTTCTTTTATAGATCATCTTGGCTGCTCTGAGGGCACCTGTTAGGAAAAAAAGGAGTATCTTGCAGCTAATTGTTAATGTACAATAAAATACAACAGAAACAAGACATATTTTATCATTCACAATTTTCAGTATGAATAATACCGATAACGGCAAGCACACAAGCAGACACATACTGGTTACAAAAATAAATTCACAGTAAGCAAATTATTATTAATCCATGTAATTTACACCTGAGAACCTTTTGTTGCTTGTTCATTTGCACCGTATTTTGTAAATTTGACCGAGAGGAGATTTTACTGTATGCCACTTTTCCGCCCTAAGCTTGGGCATTGCTACAGTGCACTTCTAATGTGTTGCTCTCCAAAAACACAGAGAAAAATTCCCTTTACATTTTTGAGCTAGCTCATAAATATTGTTAAATCATTTTGAAAGGTTATTTAGTGACTTTCACATTAGCATGGGTTGAAAGTTGGAAGGGCTGACATTTTTAGGAAGGCCTAATGATTATACACAAAAAGTCTACCAACAGTCAAGCAAATTATGCTGTGTACATCATTACATGTAATGCAGAAAATATTTGTGAGGAAAGGAGTTTTATTTTTGGCTGTTGTCTGTAAAAGGTTGCGATTTGCATATAAATTGACCATTTTATTTCTCCCACTGCAGCACTTGCAGCCTTTATTTAATTTGCAGTCATGTTAATGAGTTCTGCTGGTATGGCACAATGTGGGGCTACTTATACAGTATATTTGAATACATATTATCTATTCGGGCAGTGGCCTCAGTTCTTGATAAGGCTACTGTGTCCCAATTTTTGTAAAATCTTCAGGTTCTCTGTCATCTGCTTTGTTGTATGGAGAGATTAGAAGTAGATAAAACTACTACAGACAATTGGTTGTGTACTTTGTAGTGGGTTTTATGTGCAGAATGCAAAAATTGTGGCAAAACTGATTTTTCTAACTCACTACATAATTAAAACAGATATCAGTTTTGTGCAATGATACTGATGAACTCTATGACCCATAACCACCCTATAACCTCTTTTTGTATAGTCTATTATCTTTGCATAATCTACATTTTTGAGTCAGGATACAATAAGATGGATTGCAACAATGACCAATTAGGGTCCAGTCAGCAATAAGTGCAATGCAACTGAGAGAGAGTGGTGTATGGCCTATGACAGGGTCTGACTTTAAAATGACCGTTAATGGATCTCTGACTTTCTATCTGTCTTATTTAAACACAGTGGGTAAGGATAATTTTTAGATGTTCAGGGTTAAAATTGTGGAGGGGGCTTTGAATGCCTGAGCCACTAAAAGCTAAAGTAAAGAGTGGGGAGAGGAAAAATGAAAAACAAAAAAAATTCAGTTAAAAGAAGTCAGGGTTTTGTTCACAAATGAGGCGAGAGATGTATTGGTCTGTACCGATCTGTTGTGGTGAAGAGAGAACTGAGCATTAAAGCAAAGCTGTCAATTTACTGGTCAATCTACTCTCCTACCCTCACTTGTGGTCTAGTGACCAAAAGAATGAGTTTTCAGATACAAGCGGCAGAAATTAGTTTCCTTTGAAGAGTGGATCCGCTCTCTCTGAGAGATAAGGTTAGGAATTCATTCAGTCGTTCAAGAGGGACTCAGAGTGGAGCCACTGCTGTCGGGGGTAGTTTGAGTATCTGACTAGGATGCCTCCTGGACAGGTGGGGTATTCCAGGCTGGTTTTTCCACTAAGAGGCCCCAGGAAGACCCAAGACTCGCTCGAGAGACTATATCTCTCGGCTGGTTTGAGAAAATCTTGATGTACTCCTGGATGAACTGATAGAGGTGGGGTGAGGGATGGATGAAGGGATAGATGGATGGATGGAAGGAATGCAACACATGAAGAGACAAAGGGGAGAGAAACCATGATCTTCAAGCTGCCAAAGGCACAACATAATATTATCTCTAGGCATCCAATATTGCTGTGACTGGGAAAACAAGGTACCTCTCAGTTTAGTCCATATGTTGGTGTGTTTATTGCATGTCAGAACTTTCAGGATGGTTTCAATAAATTTATAGTTGTTGATCAGTTTGTGATGATCTTGCAATTAATGCTTACTAGTGAAATCAAGTTAACGTAAGCTACTTTTATCAAAATAACACATTAAAACAACAGAAGTTGACCACCAGTGCTTTTTAGGCGGACTTATTTCAAGTCTGAAACACAAAACTTACATTAGCAAACAATATGATAAAAATGCAAAGCAACTCTTACCCGGTCTAAAACGAATGGATGAATGGAGAGACTACGTCAACTTCTTATATATAGTAAAGAAGAAAAACAGCAAAAAGCTGGTAAATATCATAACACTATGTAGCTAGTGTTATGTGATTTATGTGTTATTTTTAGATGATCTAGAAAAGAGCGGGAGAGAAATGAATATTGAAGTAGGAGATGTACAGACCGTAAAACAGAGACACTGGGCATGTGTTTGTGCTCTTCAAAACTTTTGATCACTGTCTGCAAAGCGTACAATCACAAAGACCAATCAAACTGTGCATTCTTGCACTGACATGACACGTTCATCACTGAGCATACTTACCTTATTTTAACAAAATAATACTGTAAAAATACATCCATATGTTTGTGGATGCATGACATATCTCCTTGTTTTCTATGGTCACAGTAGGAATAGAGGTGTAACTGAATGAGTTTTTCTGCTCTTGGAAGCAAGTATACAGCATACAATGTTTGTATAATGAGCAATCCATAATTCTCAGTATAAACACTCATATCCTTGAATGAAAGTGAAGGCCCCTGACACAGAAAAGGAAAAGAAAACCGGTCTGGTGCATTAGGAGTAGTTGTCAATTTTTTTTTATTTTTAGCTTGTTGTTACAGCCTTCCTCAAAATTCAGTGAAAAGTAGCAGCTCATCTGTGATAAACTCTAATTACACTGTACTCATTCATGCTGTTACCATTAATCATAAGAGCACAAAGGATTCCAAGCAGCCTGCTGGTCGAACACAAAAGAAGATCTGGGTGTTGTTGCTAATATGAAGCACAGATCATCACGTGTTAGAATATAAATTCTCTGGCTCTTTAGTGGTTTTTGAACTTTATGTGTTCATCTGTGCAATGTGTCATTTTACATGTCGCCAGTCCTTCTTTTGATTGTAGTTGACAGCCCATTAGAATCTAAATCTAGCATGACATCTGTAAGGAGTACCTCTGATTCAGATCAATCGTTGGAAGTAGGCCAAATCTCTCCCAGAGGGAATGGTTATTTTCCAAAACTTCTTTAGTTTGTCTGGTATCACTGCAAGGAATGCTGGCTCAGGAGTGTTAACATCCCCAATCTACTTTAGGTTGTAAGTCAGGCGGCTTTAGTCATACTTTTTTTTCTCTTCCTTAGCATGTTGTTTGGTTTCACTGGTGGTTGGTTGTTTGCTCTACGCAAGAAATGTTAAAAGATGCTCTCCCCTTAGATGACTGGTTCATGATTTTCTACATCTACAAGTCTTTAATAAGGTGGAGATGGACTTTTAATTATTAATCACTTAATTATGTGCAATTGGCAACTCCTGGGGTTAAAAACAAACAAACGGAAAATCAAATTTTTATTCAATCACAGACTTAAGATCAATCTTTATGAGTGGTGTGGCAGCTTTGAGTGACAAGTAGAAAGTGACCCAGACAGTTGCACTGCTGGAAGACTCTTAATCTTGAATTCAATTAATTAAATTCACCAAGTAACTTTTTGAAGTTTTTTGGGGGCATAATTAATTTAAATGTTTCAAAAGGCACCAGTAAATTATCCTGCAAATAATATTAACAGGGAGAGAATTTTTTTTTTTTTGTAAACAGGTGAATACAGGCATGTCTACAGCCATCCTTAGCAAGTGTGGGAGTCGACATGTCATGTGGATAGTCTTTTTTTATGTCTGTACCAAATAGTAAAAACGTTTTAATTTGCTGAAAAAAAAGTAGTCAGAAATTATACAGTTAAGACATTTTTACACACCAACCAGAAGACCTTGGCTTTATTTGTTTATTTATTTTTGTGATAAATTCCTATTTGACTGAACCCTGACTAATAAATAAACAACCTCTTTTGGATTTGACATAGAGAGTATAAAGATTTTAGATTAACACATTCCACAGGACGCTGTGTTGAAATGTTTTTCCTTTTTAAAAGAGGATAACTTGGATTTACTGAATCAATGTTGAAGTGCAAAACCTTCTGAAATATCGCGTTTTAATGCATCTGGCCTCAGTATGTGTCTTTTATGCTTCTTCTTACTATGTTTAACTAAAAATGTGGTACCATTAAGCAATTTGACTGTGGTTTTGTTGTGCAAGTATTATGTTTAAGACTTGATGCTGTTCCAGTGATAATTACCCTCAAGAAGAAGCACATTTTTAAAGCATGAAAGAACTGGTGGGGTAAAACACTAATCAAAGTGAGATACTGAACAATACACACAGTACAAAGCAGGAAGATTGGCTTTAATTTAAATCTGAGGGGATTTTGGAAGTGCTTTAAACGTTGTGGAGGCAAACAAAATGTTGCTCTGAAGGTTCAGTTAAACAACTGGATGGCCTTGTTAAGTTTCTTTCATAAGAAAAAAACTGCATTCCTGCTTTTGCCTTATCTCTGTGAGAAATAAAGCCCTGTGAGTAGGGATGGGTATTGTTTAGGTTTTATCCAATACCAGTACCAAACCAGTACTTTTGAAACGGTGCCGGTGCTTAAACGGTGCTCGAACCAGTGCTTAAAGAATGAAGAACACAAACTTTGTCCAAAAACCTCTCATGTTTAGCTGTTTTTTTTGTAAAAAGATAACAATGTTAGCCTTTTCTGCAGCTATAGGGGATTTATGGTATCACTCTTGGCTGGAAGCAGTGCTTAATCAATGGGGGAAAAAACACCAACTTTGTCCAAAAACCTCTCATGTTTAACTGTTTTCTACTTTTTCTTTGGTCATTTTAGCTTTTTTGGCCAGGGTGAAGGGAGTATCTGTCATCAAACAAGAAGACAGCATGTAACTACAAGGGTGTTTGCTAGTTCACCTTACATGCATTAATGTAATAACGTGGTTAGCCTACTCAACGTAAATTACACACGAACAACATTAAGCGACTCACGCAGAGAAGAACGGCTGCTGCTGCTGCCATCATCATCATACGTCATCATTTCTGCTACACTGGCAGGGATAGGGGCCAGGACTCTCCTCTTCGGGTTTTTGGGGGATGTTGCAAACTCCGGGTCTGATAACAGGCACCACACCTGCACTCGGTGTGAGGTCTTGCAGCAAGCTATCAAATATGGTGCATTTCTCGGCTTTTAAAAAAAGTGTCGCCAGGTGTTTCATCAGATTCGAAGTGTTACCTCCTTTGCACAGTATCACCTTAAAGCACTTGTTGCAGGCTGCTGAGTTTGCATCTTTTGCTGTGAAGTACAGCCAGACTTTTGACCGCTTCGCCTTGGGCGTTTTTAATCTGTAGCTCTGCTCTAAAAGAACCTACGTACCTGGTAAAATGATTGGCTGGAATCCAAAGTGTATGACATCTCAGGAAAAAAAAAGCACCGAAATTAACCAGACCGAAATGTGCGCTGCTTTTCGGTCTGGTTACTACCGTTTATGTCAGAACCAGTGTCATCATGGCACCGGATACCGGTACCCATCCCTACCTGTGAGTGGATACAATTTCATCACAAAGGATTTCTTTTTGTTGTTTGTGTAGTAATCTTGTACTTATGTTTGTCTTGTGCATACAAAAAGTGTACAATAAATTAATATTTGTTAAAGATTTAGTTATGATATAGATACTTAATGTACAAGTCTAAAACTCTCAAAATGTATCATAAAAATAACTAATAAAATGGAAACTTCACTGACACACAGAAGCAACACAAGTCCTCATTTTGTCCTAACATGACACCTTCAATGTTTTTCATTCCTTGACTACCATTCCTTGCTGTCACCTTGTCAGACACTTTCTGTCTGTTCATATTCACATCAGCAATGTTTGATGAAGACTATGGTTCAAGAAAATGCATCATCTCACTTAGAAACTGGTAGCATTAGTTAACATCTTGCCCAATAAATGATGTGATTTTAAGACACAATCTACTGTTTGTTTGTTTTTTTGTTTGGCTTTTTTCTTCACATGGTAGGTACTTGGTCTTAGTCTTTCTCCTAGTAAGGTCAGTCAGAACCTTTGATATATCATACTAATTATAATTTCTGTCATCTGGAGATTGTAAGAAAGAATTGGGTTTTCCTTTCAATTTCTTAGGATTTCTTAGTATTTTTATAGGGTTAGAAAGACTATAAAGGACTGATACTATAAAAAATCTGTATCATTTCATACAGTTTATGTAGTTGTATATAGCAGTATTAATATAGTTGTCAAGAACTATCAAGCCACACCTTGACTTGTCCTCCCTACACGCCTGTGTACCTCTGCACTCCATCTTAGAATTGCTTTTTTTTTAACCTAACCAATAAGCAAAAATGAACTGTAAGTGAAGCATGTAAAGAATGTAAAATAGAGCTTTTGAAATAACTCTCCTGTGCAGGACACAGACTCCAAAAAAAAATAAAAAATCCTGCTCAGTGCTATTTTTGTTTTTGTTTTGTTTCTTTGTTTTTGTTGTTTTACTTTACCAAAGGTAAAGGTATTTAGACTTAATTGAATACTTGTTAGAAGTGCTGTTGGGTGCATTTAAAGAGACCAGCTTTGTTGTTGTTTTTTTCCTCTGAACACGTCTTAGGCAGTTTATCCCTGCTTGGGAAGTCCCGTGAAGCCACAGCTTGACATACATCCACAGTAGATGGGAAGTATTCATGAACTACAATCTTCAGGTCACTCCACATTTAGGGTTTAAGTCAAAGCTTTGGCTGGGTCACTCAAGGACAGAGTCTTAGCATGAGGCCACTTAAGTGTCTGTTGCCTTAGCGTTGGACTAGCATCCAGGCTCAGGTCTCTGCACTCTGGAATAGCTCTTCGTTCGTATCTCTGTATTCAATGAAAGAAATGACAGTCCAGTGATTAGGAAGAAGCATTTCCTGTTTTATTTTGTAAGTCCTGTTTCTCTTTCATCTTTTCTTTATGTTATTTTTCCTCAGCATTTTTTTAAGTTGTTCTCAATTAGCCAGCGTCCTCTGAGTCAGCCTCATGCATTTCATTTGGTGTCTTTCACCTTCCTGTGTATGTTTCCTTTGAACAATAAATGCAGAAATTTTGACTTTTTCTTTGACTCTGCATGAATGTATAAACCTAAATTTGTGTCAACTCCACCTTCAAGCCTGTCACACTTTGCATTTGGCTTCTTTCATCCTTCACTCAGCTTGAACTGCACTGAGTGTCCTGCCACTGAGAAACACACCCACAGCATGGTGTTTGCGACCACCACTGTTCCTCACTGTAGAGATGGTATTTGTCATATGAAAACCTGTGCAAGGTGCTATACAAAACAAATATAAAGCTCAGTGGGGGAAAGTGCCTAAAGTGTGCCAGTGTAGCTCTATATTTTTCTTTTGGACAACATTTTACATAGATGTCTTTTTGGTCAACAGGTAGCAATTTTAAATCACTTCACTGGTGACAGTGATACAGTCTAGACAATATTAGGCTAATACCCAGGCTAATTTTGAATTTAAAAAACATCTAAATGCAATGTAACAGAAGCAAATGGGAGCTCAAAGTCAGTACTCAGTCTTGCAGCATTGAGCACAGCAAAAACATCATGTCAAAGCTAAACTTGTCAAAGAAGGATTTGGGGGAGGGGGTCACAGATTGTTTGACCAAATGGTATTCAAGCTGTGTCAGAGTCGGTCACAGATCATGGAGACATAAGATTCATTCAGTTCGGTAATGTAACAGTCAGACTACAAATATATCAATAATAGCATTTCTTTTAACACAGGAGGGAAAATCATCACACATTTTGGTGAAACTAGCAGGAATGTGAAGGGAGAAGAATCAGAAGGTTTGACTCTCACTACTTTCTGCATTTCATTTTTTTTCAGGGTTTATTCCAAACATTTTGATGTAGAAATGTAGATACATCCATATTACTCATTGGCATCACTCTACCTATGCCATTTTGTTAAAGTTAACATCAGCCCACACAAGTGAAAACATTTTTTTAAATTAAATTAGCCAATATTTATAAATCACAAGATTTTGACCACTTACATGTGTATATCTTTGTTTTCACTGCTGACTTTAAATTGGTACATAGAGGACACATGAGCTTAAGTGATAAACTGACTTTCTAAATTAAACTTTATTTTTATTTTTTACATTTTGCCATATCAACATTACCAGTACTCTTTGGATTTAGTTCCTTGTCACTCTGTTTTTTTTCCCCAAAAAGTAACTGAAGTTGAATGGTCGCTGCTTCAACACACACGCTTGATCCAGCATCCAGTGCAGATGTGGTAATAATAAAAGTTGTCAGGACAGAACTTCCAGGGCAGGAATCTAAAAATACTTCAGGATTGAATTTCTTAATAATAGTTGTGTGCAACAGCTCTATGTCCAGCTCCATGAATTCCCACTGTGCAATAACTGAATTCACTGAAAAGAGTCCAGTTTTGGCCTCATATTGCAATTTGATAGTCCATTTATACATACTTAGTAATGGAGTAGAGAAAATACTGTATACTTGTAAGAAATTATCAGCCCAATGCACAAACACTACCTATGGTATGTTTTTGGGAAGTAACAGTGTTTCTTGCCATTTCCTGTAGAATTTTCAATAGAATGTATAAAATATATCATTTTGAATATTGATGATCAGTAAAAACATGGTACACTGTGACTTTCTGCACACAACAAACCAGCAAAAGATTTTTTTAAATTGTAGGTTTTTAAAACAATTAGCGTATTAAAATCTGAAAGAATTTACCCAGCGCTGACATTTAAAAGATCATTTCTGAATCTGGTTTATTCAAACATTCCTCTGATATTATACAGTGTACATACTTTTTCTGCAGATAGAACCAAAACCTGTGAATAAGAACAAAGCAAACTGTGTGTGTGTGTGTGTGTGTGTGTGTGTGTGTGTGTGTGTGTGTGTGTGTGTGTGTGTGTGTGTGAGTGTGTAGACCACACAGTGGCCTTGTTGCCTTGTTATTGATTGCTTATTCACTATGTTCTAGTCATTATAAGACTCAGCTGTTTAATCATCATATTCAACTC
>NW_005187487.1:1953649-1970473 GCF_000239375.1 Pundamilia nyererei | reverse complement strand
TGTTTCCTGCCAGGTAAATGACGCTCCGCAACGTGGTGACATCATTCGGGGCGACTGGAATCGATAAGGGAATCGTTTGCAAAAATGGCAAACAATGCCAAGGAATTGAAACAGTGGGAACAAGAACCGGTTTTCGATACCCATCCCTATCTCTCATCCAGTTTCATTCTCTCTACTCTTCCTACATAACAACCTTTGCACACTGTATGCATGTAAGCCACATTCCTCAGTCATCTGTTTGATGTTTGTCTGGTGGACAGTATCTTTTTATGCTTGAGGTCTTTCAGAGCAGTTCTGAAGGGCAGGAGGCAGGGCAGCAGCTAGTTCTTGAAGATAAATAAAAATGCGCACACTTGTTCACAAGCCTGACAAAGTTGTCCACAAAAAAGAGATAAAAGAAGCAAGGTGCCACGATGTCTGCATTTCACCTTTAGCAGTAAAACACAAACTTTTCACAGAGAGATTTGTGCTCAGTTAAATTGGCTTTCTGGTTAATTGTTTCAGTGTGGACATGACGTGGTCCGGGTAGATAATGGCTCTCTCACATTTCTCAACACATTTATGACCCTTTCCCCTTTGGAGGAGCCATGCTACCAAACTGCTATTAAAATGAAACCTTTTGCCACTAATAGTAGGTCTAGTTATAGCTGAGTTCTATAACATCATCGGCATTGAATCATTATAAAAAAACAAAAATCACAGTTTTCCACATCTGATTCTGGCCTGGCGACGTGGACAACAGTTATTGTTTATTAGTGAATTTGGAGCTTTTACTGAATGACTCTAGAAGTGCCTCTTTCTGCTTTCTGATGTAATATAGGGGAGATTTTGCCAATATGGTCATCTGGGGCACACGACTCCTACCTAAAAGTGAGTATATCCTTAAAGAAGAGCTTAAATTGACTTTTTCAGATGGAAAACTGCAGAGCTACATTAATGTGTGTATATATACAGAAATATTTATCTTAAAGTGGGCTACACAGATTATGAGTACAGCAGGAGAATCTAGATCTACCATTAGATACTAAAAGTTAAGATGTCTCAACCTCATCCTTATCTTTTTTTTTCTTTGAAGAGATTATCTCAAAAGTCAGTATGAAAGTGCAGTATGAAATTAATGAAGTTCTCTTTCATGTATTTGAAAAACATTTCTAGGTACAAGTACAAAGAAGGATTATTAAGAGATTTATTATTTATTTAGCAGTGAAACTTGTCTTTTTGAGTAGTTATAAAAGTGACTTCAAGCCACTGGTCTCCACAAGGAACTAAGGTTCAAAGAGGCTTTCAGGTTGAACTTGGATCATAGTTTTTACACAGAGCTTTTGCTATCTTTGTCATTAGCTGTTACGTGTAGATAAAGATTGATTAGCCTCTTGCTTTAAAAAATATATATAAACACACACATGCGAGAAGAAAAAGAAACTGACACCATTGCAGAAAAAAAACAATCTTTTTATTCAGAATTTGACCCTTCTCTTTGAACCAACAGGATTACTAATGTTTGCTGTGTTAGTATTTCAATTTAAGGAGTAAAATCCCAGTAAAACGAATGGAGCATTGCATGTATACGGCTGTTTGGGATTTAACCATCAGTCTGCACCTTGTCAGACAAATTCTCTCTAATCTTGTTTTCAAAGAACTGCCATATTCTGAAACGTGCATTTTGTTGGATTTAGGTAAGGTTAGCAAATGCGCTTGTATGAAGAGAAATAAATGCATGCAGTAAATAAAAGCCCAACCCAGGTAAATAATAGGCTCCCAGCATAGCCTGCTGAGCCATCATCATGTCCTGTCTGCATGACTAGACTAATGTAATCATAATTGGCTTTTAGTGTTCTTTTCTAAGAATCAACACACAAAGCATGTTTAGTTGTTGTTTTTTTTCTTTCATAGAAGAAGCAGTTTACCCACAGTGTGAATGGATAATTAAATTGCTGGTAATTATGTATCGATCTGGAGCTTTAATGTTGTCAAAGGTGGTGTTTGTAATCGACAGGATTGTCAGTCATTTGCAGTGTTTATGGATGGGGAAAAAGTGACACAGAGGAGAGTGAAAAGGTAGAAATGAAGATGGTAAATGGTCTGTATTTGTATAGCGCTTTACTAGTCCCTAAGGACCCCAAAGCGCTTTACACAACCAGTCATCCACCCATTCACACACACAGTCATGGCAAGCTACATTGTAGCCACAGCCACCCTGGGGAGCACTGACAGAGGTGAGGCTGCCGTACACTGGCGCCACCTCTGTCGACCAATCAAAAAATGATATGGCAACATGGTTGTTTGGTTGTTTAGGGAGAGGGGGAAGTTTTAGGAGTGACAGAACAATGAGGCAACTGCTGAATGAAAACATGAGGAGTGATACACCTGCTGCTGTCAGGCCTGCAGGTATCAGGCTGTGATGTTCTCCTTTATAGTGGACAGAAATTATTTTTTTGGAGTGGCACAAATAATTTGTGCTGCATCTTATTGAATGCAGAACAGCTGATTGTTCTGTAAATAGTTTGAAATGGTTATTAAAAAAAGGGGGTAAAAGGTAAATGGCTGCAAATAACTTTGTTGTTTGCAAAACTTGTGCATAGGATTTTAAAATTGACAATTTATATTTGCATTTAAAGTTATGAAATATGATTCATTAAACATGTTTGTGGTTGTTACAGTAAAAAATATAACTTTCTACTCGGATTTTATGTTTTTTTGTCTGATTTTAGATCAATTGTGTTAATACAGTATGTCAAAATGAAGACATGACTGTAAATTCAGCTGCAGTTTCCTGCCTTTCTTTCAGTGCACACTGGGAGATACTCCAGACCTTTTGGTGACCCTGAAAAAAAAAGGCAGATAGAGAAATTGGACTGGATTGAAAAGACACTCATGCGGCAGCTCAGATTGGTTATTTGGTTTCAAATACTGTCATCCACAAAGGTATAATGTAGTCTTTTTTTTTATTACATTGTAGTTTCAAATTGTGCTATATTTATAAATCCAAAACACACTCAGTTATTTTGTTTACAGTGGCTTTTATTATTTACACTGCATCCATAACTTTCTTTTCTTGCTTTGGGGATTAGCTAATAAATTCATGATCCCTGTGCCCAGAGTTTGTTTGCTGGAGTTTCAATTCATGTGCTGTGAAGAAGCTCAAGGATTCTTATATAGGTGATTCTTATAAGGTGTTATTTTGTTCGTGTTACTTTATGAAGACTTTGTTAAATGATATTTCAGTGAATGATTATTGCAAATATACCCAATCAAACATAACATTTAAAGTTATTTATTTGTGGAAGCATTTTTATAGTTTTAACATTTATTAACCCTTCTCTCTTCCAAGGTCCATTTCTGGTTACAGGTGGTGGTGTTTTCATAAAGAACGCACATGAAGATGCTCAACATGACTTCCATTTTCACTTTTTTCATTTCCGTATTTCACGTATGGTCATTAATCGTTTCTGGTTTGATTTTGGTATATCTTTGTCTCCTTTTTCTTGTGATTAGTGTTACTTTCTCTTTCTTCTGATATGGTTTCAATCCTGTTTCCAATTTCATGTTTATCTTAAGCATATAACTAGTCCAGCCCCTCCCCTCAGTCTGAGTGTCTATTAAAATCCCTGTGTTTTTCCTTGCTAGGTTTTTGAAGTCAGGTTTTTTTTTCCTTGTAGATTCCTGTATTTTGGCCGTTATATCAGCTTCATTAAATGACTCATGTTTTGTTTATCCAGTCTGCCTCCCACGTGTACATTTCAAAAACATGACAAATATAACAAATAAAGGACACCTTGAACTTTTGACACACATTAGAAAAATATTAGCTGTTACTGATGAACATTATCTTTAGTCTCCTCAGTTGAGCTGGATAATCAAAATTGTCTTTTTTCAGAAAGTTTCTTTTGCAAGAGGTGTCAGAGATGTCTCAAGGACTTGATTTCAAAGCAGTAACAGTTTAAGCCCAGACAGATATACAGTATACACACAGTGTGCTCTTCATTGTGCATGTCACTTAGAGATCAAATGAGTCAAAATTGTATAATTTATTAGCAAAAAAATAACTGTTTTATAACTCACTTGGTTAAGTCTTAGAGTTCAGTTAGTCACCTTTTCTAATGCATGTCACTGACCTATACCTCTTCAATGTTTGTAACAAATGAGATATTTATAATGCAATTATATGAAAAATAAAAATGATTTAATAAGGATAAGCTACAACAACTCCTGCGGCACAACAACAGGAGTCTGATTGAGTGTGAGTTAAAAGACAGGGCCACAAATTTCCTTATCTAATGAGTGCATATGGGCTAATAAAATAGTGTGCCAGTTTTTCACAGTACATCCACTTTTGAATAATGGGGTTTATTGTCCATGCACCACAGCTGTTCATCAACTCTTTTATTTCCTTTCCACCAGCCGATCAGCTTTATATTATATAGCCATGTACAGTATTTCTAACTTACAGTACAGCTACTGCACAGTGCTCTGTCAGCATTTAGACGTGAGGAGGTAATTGCCAACTGCAAGAGGCAAATTGAAATTTGCCTGGAAAGATGCTGAAAACATTCGATTGTACTTGCAAGAAAATCAAGAGTGCTGCTGAAAATCTGCTTATGCTGACAAATGCATAGGTGAGAATCTGACAGCAGCTTGAAAAGAAGATTTTATAGAGAAAGCATAAAAAGATGATCATTATAAAACTTGTGTTTTACATAATCTCTCCAAGCTATGTCTGACAGTTGTTGTTAACTTTGTTGCTCTGTCTCAGCATTGTTATATTCACTGATCCACATAGAGATATAATGATGAAATATTGATAAATAAACCGTAATGACGGAATATGTAATACAGTTTTAGATCTTGGCATCAAATTCAAACTTAAATGTAAAAAAGTACTATAAAACTGCACACATTTTTACTTACCTAGTACCAAAAACAGATTATTGTAGCAGCAGATCTCTTGTGCTTTGTTGTTTGTGAGTTCACGCTACCATGAATCAGGCTCTTGTTTTATACTGTTGCTAGTTTGTGGTTTTACTAATGTTAGATACGCACCACTGTTGACCCGAGAGAACCACAGTAGTCTGACCCTTGTGGATACAATCTGATTCAGTCCTCTGGCAGTTATAGTTTACCCTTTCTAAAAGTTGTAGTGTAAAAGTAAAATGCAGCATCATTTCCTGCCTGTTAGCCCTGCATGAAAAGCTTAAAATTAGTATTACTTTAAATAATATTTACTGGGTGATAAATAGCCATTCTCTGCAATGCTATGCAATGATGGCTAGTGGGAAGGGTTTTTCTTTCTTTCTTTCTTTCTTTGGTTTTAATGTATCCTGCTCTATGCATTTTTTTCCATCACAAAAGAACAAAACAAAACAAAATTCTCCCTCATCTTTTGCTCTTGTGGCCTTCTGCCAAGGGAGGAATGTAAAGGAAAGAGTGAAATGTAGATTCTGAGGTAGTCATCATCAGCTGGGACTGACTTTTTTTAACCAACAGGTGCACTCTAGCTACATCTCTACTCGCATTTGTGAAGTTTTATTGCTGATATTCAATATTCAATACATTTTCACCAAGAAATATTGACTGCTACTGCATCACATAGTGATATGTGTAGTAATAGCTGAGTGATAATGATGACCATGGGTCTTCACATTTCATCATTCTCTATTTCTGCAGTAAAAACATATAAAGAAATATAGATATTTTTTTTTATTAATTAATTTTTTGGGGCAGCGAGGTTGCTTCTAACCTTGTTCTGAATGTATTTCAAAAGTGAGTTTAGGTAAAAGCTCCTATCCTATAATGATTTCTCTTATTAAATCTATAACAACCACAATGGAGGGAATGTAGTAATAAAAGAGGGAGAGACCAAAACAGTATGAAAGCATGCACCTCTCTCAAGGTTTCAGAATAACAAAACTGAAACAGTAAATCTCCAGAAGTATCGTATGTACCTTTTATTATTTCTTCAGTGTCTCATTAGCATTCCACAGTGGGGCTCTTGTCTCTTGCTCCAAAGCAAATGAACACATTTTCCCACTGGATCAAGTGGTCAGTAAATAAATCGGCTGTCATGAGAAGATGGATGTCTCTCAGTCTCCCTAGGGTGGCATCTTGACTGATTGACTGATTTAGGTACTGACTGTCATCTGGTTGGTTTATTCATCATTTTGTGTCAGTGGCACTGACTACATTGCTTCAGTAATTGTTCATGTGGATGAAAGAGCACGTGCGAGAGATTTATCATTTGCGCTACATAATAAAACAGATGAGATTATTCTTTCAGAGAGAGAAGAACATGGACTGGCTTTTTGTTTAAGGCTAGATGTCTTGAAAACGAGTCTGTTTGCTATATTGCAACAAATGGCATGTTTTATATTTATGTGCATACATATGTTATGAGATCAAAGTATAAAAAAATATATAAAAAGTAAATGACAAGCTACTGTCTCATCCTGTGTTTCAGCATCCCTACAGAACAAGAACAAGGAAAGCCAAACTTTCATGTCTCGAGAAGCTGCAATAAGAACTTCGTAAAACAAATATATATTGTGTGTTTAACTGATAATATTTTCACAAGGTTTTGGGCATTTAAAATCACTTTGGGGTGTTGTAACCAAGATGACATACCTAAAAGCAACAAATCAAAATATAACCACTTACTTCATAACTTACTGACAGAGAAATCCAGGTCAAAAGAAATGGCAGTACACGCCCACAAACTCCTTAAGACTAACACGCAAAACACCTAGCAAGGGCTCTAGGAAGAACCAGGACTGGCTGGATGGAACTGGAAGAAAATTAATGAATCTTCTACCCAAGGCAATCGCCATGTTGGCTGCTTATATAACAAACTATCATGAGCCAGAAGCCAATCACTGCTGGGTAGCTTCACATTCCAATTAGCATACAAACTCATTCACACCTAGGGTGCATCTTGTAGACCTTTTTATACTGAGAAAGACAAGCAGAGCAGCTTTGTTTTACAAAAGGCCTATTCAGCCCCAAACGCAATTTCATTGTTCTTGACAATGACAATAAATAAATACTACTACTACTACTACTACAGTGAGTTGACCTTCACAATGATCAGGTAAGAAAAAAAAACTGAGATGTTTGAGATGGAAGTGCATGAGTTTGAAGTCATTCAAGTGATGCCGCTGGTTCCAGACAATGATAAGGACACAGCAGCTGCTGGCAACTTTAAAGAACGTATAGGAATATTTTCTTACTACAAATTATGAGTTATTTATTATGCATTATTTCATAAATGAACTAGTTACTATTGTTCTATAATGTAAAAATGAATATAAAGAAGAGGAAGCATGTCCAAACTTATAAAGCTGATATTATTATATATTTAAGTTATCTGATGCCAGTTTAACATGAAATCATTAAACTTCTTTGTTCTGTGCATAATGAGACATCTACAGTATGAAGGTCAGGATTTGAAATCAAAGTACAAGCTTACAAACACATTAATTAGAAGCTACAGTCATTGAAAAATGTGATCCCATATCATTACAAGTAGATAACAATTACCTAATCCTGTCATCATTCATGGCCTTATGAACACGATATGGCTGCAGTGAGCATCAATCACTTGCAGCTAATTCCATGAGGCTTCATAAAAGGTCATCGGGTTGATTGTGATGAACAAGATTAACTGCCATGACCATAAAATTTGTCATGCCTTTAATTCAGATCATTGAGATTTATTTTTTTTATTCTATCTGATGATCCTGTTGCTATGTGGTTAACTTTTCTACTGCACAGAGGTCAGTGTGCCAGCTGGCCACAGGCACCGATACTCCAATCGACTCTGTGCAGAAGATGGGAGATCAGTAGAAACATAGAGACAAACTGAACTCTATCCTCTGCACCTCTGATGGATTGCAACACAGCAACATAGGATCAGGGCCATGCATCTTCGCAACAATGCTGTCAGCCTGGCATAAAAGCATGCAGGAGAAAAACTGTCAAGTGGTGAAACAGCAAAATCCTTCCCCGTTTCATACTGACAAGTTGTGGGAATTGAGATGCTGTGTGGCATTTTACCATGGCAAGTAACAAAACAAGAAGGAAGCCAGGAATTTTCCCCCATAGATATTACTGTTAAGAACTGTCACAAGTCCTGCAAATGTAAGTGTTCAGTGATTGAATCTTAGCTTCCACTAAAGGTGGTTTTTTTTATATCATCCAGGGAACAAACTCAGACATTATTTACTGGTTGATTTTTGATTATTAGGATTATTTTCCTGTACATAAGACTGGCTGTGCTAGAACATTTTTGAAGGTGACATTTTAATGTAAAAAAAAATAATGAATGTGCAAATCATACAGACTGAGTGCATCCACATCGGAGGGTGACTTTCCACTAACTTTCTATTGCATCAAAGTGCCTTCTGTTGATTTCTGCCTTCTATTGAAAGGTTCTGTGAGTCAGGATGAACTACCAAAGACTACAGAATAAAGAAAGCATTTATAAATCAAACTTTAAAACACAAAAGTGGACGCAGGCAAAAAGACATAAGGCAACTATCAGGAGTAATAAGGGAGAAACTTGAATCTTACTTTCTTGTTGAAGCATGTTGTATTCCTTTAAGTAAATGTAGTATCATAAATTGTCAATTTATGATACAGTAAAACTCAAAACAAAATCGATGACCAGTGTTTTAAAGCTTAAAAAAACTTATGCCTTTATAAGAAGCTCTAGGCTTCACATTTTAATGTGGGATGTGACTACCCAGAGAGCGATTTTAGGAAGTGAACCTAAACAGACGCTATGGCAATATACTTGACAAAGTGCATAGTTCAATGGTAATTATGCTATTTCAATAAGGAGAGATCACTTTAAAGAACTGAACAGGATTTACTGATATTGAGAAATTAATATATGTGGTGATTGGACTCTGATGACCCATCATTGCAGAATGGAATCCCAGCAGTGATAGGATTTAGGACAGGACCACCCCAGAGTCTAGAAGATGAAGACTGAGGCTTGGATGGAGCTCTGACTGAGGTGTCTGTCAGATGGAGATGGGGAGGAGGTGGACTGCACGAATGGCAGTTGGAAATGGAGAATGACAGAGAGCACAGATTTAAACCATGCAAAGCGAAAGCTGATTGGCTCAAAGGAGGTGGGAAAGAAGATGATTGGAGTAGAGTAATGTAGTCAGTATTTAGATTGAAAACATGGGAAAGTGCTACAATAATAAAAGAAAATAATATGAATTTTTTAAAAATTGATTTTTTTTTACACTGCCTCCTGGTACAAATAGTTGTGGTTCAGAAAAGCTGGATATCTAATCAGAAAGACTTCAGACTTTTAGGTTCCATACCATCTGAAATCGATGCTTTGAGAACATAGACATATGTTCCAGAGTTTCCATCTTGCTGATATCTTCACTGTTGCAGGGCACAAAATGGTAACCAGGAAACTGACAAAGAAGTTTGTTGTAAACAGGAGAACCTTTCTTTGTAAAACATGGTTACCAGTGTTTGCTCTTGGCATCCAATATTACTGCAGCTGATGCCAAAGGACACCTTGTACCTTGCAGCAGCTTTGACAAAATAGCAATTTAGAGCCCTGGAAATGAGACTGTAAATCACAAGTTCAAATTCTTCTTATTATAAATCATGTCTGTTTCAAATGGGGAATTCGAAGATTATGTAAAACTTACATATTTGTAACTGAGATTCTGCTGCCATTGTAGGCCCTTGTTTTTATTTCTAACTTCCAGTTGTTATGACTTGGCACAATATAAATACAACTGAATTTAAATGAATAAACAAATGTTTGTCTTGCAGAAGGAAATATAGTTGATACTGGGGATTTTTTTCATTAGGCTGTATATATTTGTTTACATTTTTTAAATCAATTTTTGATCATTTAAAAAACTTTTATTGTGTTTTAACTGTTTGGTGAGCTCATAAATTTTCCCTCTGATAAACTGTTTGATTGCATTCTCACATTATATGAGAGTTTATTCAAAAAGCATCAGAATCCCCCAAAAATGTTACATCAGCTTCAAAGAAAAGTTTCACCAACGCCTGCGAACAGCAACTAATAGAGGCTAAAAATAGCTAGCAGCCAGTAAAATACAGCTACCGTCAAGTTCAGCAAATCCTCCACAGCTGTGAAGTGAGCTTCTCTGACTCACTCACCTGTATTGGACTCCTTTCAGTGCTATAGAGTCTTCTAGAGTAAATATAGGTGGAGACTTCTCATCCAGCGTTAACAGCTGATTGACTGCCCTTTGCAAACAAACAAAATGAACAGTGGTTAGTGGGGCTTCTGTGATAACAGGACAGGCTGTACCCCTAAGATGATGATAGACAAATATCCCATTTCAGTGATGACATTCAGAGCCACAAATAAAAACAAGACAAAACCACAGTCTGTAGCCTGAGCTTTGGCCTCTCAACGACTAGCTGTGCACATGCTGGCCTCATTATTTAAAACTTTGGCCATGTTTAACAGGAAACTTCAGATCTGTAAGAGTCTCAGAGTTTCAGAGTTTCAGCTTGGGCTTCTCTGTGTGGAGATGTGTGGGTATTTTAACCTCCTACCACAGTCCAAAGACATGTATATCATTGTAATTGCTAATTCTAAACTGGCAAATGGTGTGAATGTGAGAGTGTATTTGGCTGTCTCTCTCTTTCTCTGTGCTATCCCTGTTATTGTTTGCATATTCTGTCATGTCCAGGGAGCACCAGACCCCTTGGGCGTGAAACCTGTCTCTGTAAACCTACACATGGCGTAGTTTCCAGACTCTGGTTACCCTGAACTGGATAAACAGTTTAAAAAATGGTTGGATGGACAGACAAGTAGTTTTCCTGTAAAAAATCTCAAAAAGCAATAATGGAATTAAAAGTAAAAAATACAAACCTTAACTTGAAATCTTTAAAGTGGCAATGGAGGCTAACTGCAGCAAGGCCAAACCTTAAGGTGAATCAGTGCTTTAAAGAGTATATCAAAGTGCGTCAGTCTGTCTGAACTACTTCCATCAGCGCTGCCGGACCTCTCAGTCCTGCCTCTGTTTTCTATCATCCTCCTGAAAACCATAATCACACTGTCTTGGCTGAATTTGTCTAACTCATTACCTGTTCTTTTTATTTTCTTGCCTTTGTTGCCATGGATTTGACATGTTTGCTGTTGAGCACATGCACACGATTTGTTATATCTTGTCTTTGTGTCCTTTAACATTTTTCTCCACAACACGTTTCTGTTTATTTCCATCAACTATCTGTCTGTGCAAATTATATTTTGACAGTTTGGTCATGAAATGTGCATTAACTAAATGAGGCACCCTTTGTCTCCAGTTCCATTTACACAGGGACACCTACAGCTCCTTTACTGTAATTTAACTGCAGCTAAAAGCCTTGTTTGGAATCATTATAATGACTTCGGTGTGGCTCAGAGTCTACACACAAGAGTCACAACAAGTACTGCTACAAATATGTGTCAGGATGAAATAAGAGACAGTGTAGTTTATTAGCCTTTTCACTGGTGCCATAAAATATCGTGAAATGAGAACCATGGTTTGAAATACTGCGTGTGTTCTATTGACTTAAATTATTTGTACACTGTGTTCCTGCAATAAGAAATTACAATAAGTGAAGAAGTCACTGTTTAAATTATATCTACACAGTTCCAGATGACATACAGTCACATCTCTGTCTTTTAAAAATAATCATTTTATGAGTATTTTAACTAATTGGTATGATTGGATATTTTTGCCATCAGAATGTTGTTTTAAGTGGCTCTCAAAAGAGGGATATAAACACAGATCAATAGCACAGTGGGCAAGAGAGGCACAGCAGCTATGTCCCCCACCGTCTGCATCGATAAAAAACAGAGAGAAGTCAAAAGAAAAGGATGAGAGGGGGGAGGAGGAGACTTCCACCTACAGAGACTAGCAGCTACGAGACAGCTGCCAGAGAATCTTTTCTGCTCAGGAACACTGGAGGAGAAAAAAACCTGCTAACTTGTAGATAATTAGCTGGAGTTAACAACACGTGAAAAGGTTGCTGGTTCTGAAGATCAGAACAAATCTGATTTGTGTAGAAAAAGACCATATTCAGTCCAGGAAATGGTGTTTATATGCAATCATTTTGTTTTGATGATTACGTCAAGAAATGTTAAGAATTGTATTGCATGATGTTCATATTGCAACGCTTTGGCACCTTGACCATGAATTATTTAGCAAACAAACTGCCTTACCATGTTTGACAACCTTCCAATCATGGCACCACTTGTTTTTCTGACCTCCTTTAAGCATCAAGAAATAAATCAATGGTACTAAAAGATCAAGCTTAATTACACTGTCTGAAAATAGACTCATCAAAAGCCTTGAAAGCACTATTTCAAACTGCTGAATACCAAAGGATTTCATTTCATTTCATTAACTTTAAGTATGTCTGACTGAATATGGTTTCGCTTCAGTTTGCTAGCGCGGCAGCTAATACCTGGTTATGAAAAACAGGATTTACTTTCATGTTTTTAAAATGTAGTCTGGATGTAATAGGTAATACTATAATGTTTGTTTTACTCTGAAAGAGCTTGAACTATTGATCCTTTGTGGATTTAATGGATTAGTGAACATATTTTTGTGCCTCCTCCAGACATTCCCGAGGTGGATACAAAAACAATTCAGTGGATACAAAAATAGTAATTAACCTAATGTAAGTAAGCATTACACTCGCTATAAAGGAACAATCCTTTACACAAAACTTTAGTGCTATGAAGTAACATGAAAGCTTTGCTTTCACCTAACACAAATTAACTGTCACATGACCATCATCTCTTCAACTGAATGCTTGTGTTAGCACTCACGAGTGTATAACAAATGTTTATACTAGAAAATAGTTTGGTAAAAAAAACCATAAATTTCTTGTCAAGACAGATAAATATGTTTGTGTTCAACATAATGCTGCAAGTCTAGTCATAATATTTTCATTTGAACACTACTTTTTAAAAGACTTTGATTCACTATATATGTAATTAATTTGTGTTGGTGATTAATATAAAAATATGCTGTCACTGCCAGCTATAGAAGTCTTTGTACAATGAACAGAATCAGTGGTGTAACAATTTTTAGATTATGGGTTACATACAACCCAACTGGATCTCAGGTGGGCACAACAATAATAATTGAATTATTTTTTTTATCCTAATTATTTAACTGTAAAGAAATACAACTAGTCTAAAAGTGGGAAACATCCCTGAGAAAAAATAAAAGTAATTTCAGCAAGATTTTTTCAGGTTTTGCATATTTTGTTGCTCACTGTTAAAAAAAAGCATTACTGTTGTTGTTATCAAAATAAAGAGATAATTCATTTGGGATTATTTATTAAATTTTAGTTAGAATAGCATAAGCTCACTTTTGGACTAACTTTGACCATCTGGCATGTGAGTTATATGTTTTACACGCTTACACTGAAGTAAAAGATCCAAACGTCTTAAGTTATTATCAAATTGCCATGGAAACCTACATTGGTTTCTTTTCACTGGGCGCAAGTTAAATGCAGAATTTAATTTAAAATCCTTTTCCTCACATGGAAGGTCCTGAATAATCAGGCCTCATAGTACCATATCATCTCAATAGAGCACTTTGCTCTCGGACTGTCGGCATACTTGTGATTCCTAAGATATTTAAAAGTACTATGGGAGGCAGTGCGTTCAGCTTTCATGCCCTTCTTCTGTGGAATCATCTCCCAGCTTGGATTTGGGAGACAGAAATTCTCTCTACTTTTAAGTTTAGACTTAGGACTTTCCTTTTTGACAAAGCTTATAGTCACGGTTAGATCAGGTGACCCTGAGTCCACCCTTAGTTATGTTGCAATAGACTTAGGCTGCTGGGGGCTTTTACTTCCCACTGTCACCAAAATGCTTGCTCATAGGGGTTTGATTGTTGAGGTTTCTCTGTATTATTGTAGAGTCTTTGCCTTAGAATATAAAGCACCTTGAAGTGAATGCTTTTGTTATTTGGAACTATATAAATAACACTGAATTGAATTGAACTGAGTTAACGTGAAAAAAATGTCCTATTGATGTAGTGAATATATGCAAAGAAATATGCACTTGCACACTTTCACTTTTCATTATTTGTGATTTGGCTGTGAGCTATTTTGAGGCTTATGAAGAACAACTGATTTAAAAGTGTGCAATACTACACCTGGAATAAAAAACAAATGCTCCTGTCACTAAGCTCCAATGCAGCAATTTTCCCCATGTGCAGGACCAAAATCATTTTCCACATTAGGCATCAGAATATAGTTTAGGTGCTGAAATAATAAATCCCTTTAATCCTAACGTTGTGATTGGAGTCCTGCGGCTCTTTAACAGCTCAAAACATATTTTATGTTGTTTAATCACTCTCATACTTAATTACTTTTATGGATATTATGAAAAATAACCCTTTTTAAATTCAAATAGTTAATTGATGTAAGTTCTAACTGGTCAGATGTTTTCAGAGTCAGATGCATATAGAATTAAATACTGAGCATTTCTTTATCTATGAATAGATTGAGAAAAAAACAGAAGTATGATGAACAATATGTCACCTCTTCACTGCTGTATTTCATTTCAGTATTTTCACAATAAAAGGAAAATTGATAATTCCAAAATAAAATATTCTGACACACGTATTAATCTGACTGTCTCTTATCTAAGTCTTTTGTAACCAGAGGAACCACCCGGGGAAGGCACACCTTACGCACCTTACAGTCCTAAAAGCTAATGAGCTTATTGTTTTGATCTTTACTCAACTGTTCATTAACACAAATATCATATTATCCAATTACGTGGGAGCAACTTGGTGGATATGCACACATAGAATTATTTCAAACGGTGCATCAGAATAAGGAAGAAAGGTGTTTTAGGTGACTAAGACTGCAACAGTAACTCAAACAAGCACTTACTGCTAAAAAAAAGCAGAAGAGCTTTCCTGAACACAGAACACATAGAACCTTGAAACAGATGGGCTGCAGCAGTAGAAGACCACAATTGGTGCCACTGTCACATAAGAACAGGGACACAAGGCTAAAATGTATGCAGTCTCACAAAAATTGGACAATAGAAGATTGCTATGATGTTTTCTGGCCTGAGTTAACTAACCAGAGATGCTATTGGTAGACAAGCAGAGGAAGATGGCCATAGTGATAGATGAAGCCATACCAAAAAGGACATCAGGAAAAAGCAACACGAGAAACTTAAGAATAAAAAGGTCTGAGAGAACAGTTCCACAGTTCAGTTAATGGGGAAACACCGATTATTCTAAATATTAATTCATGTATTTTCTGTGACCACAGTAAATCTACCAGTTCATTCCCTTCTTCACTTTTTGTGTAATATCTGTTAATTGTTTAAAGAGTTCTGCTGGTCTTTGAAGGTCAAAGAGAATGCAACCTGCAAGCATTTAAGAGCTTCTGCAGGTAGGGTAATGCACAGGAAAAATGCCCACATACTCATACAGATTGCAACATGCTACAGAACCAGGCTCGCTCACAGCGCTGATAGGCTACTTTGTTGCAGTGAGCCCTAAGCACACGCTAATCCGTGATCGTTAATCCTCTGCAGACAGAACGGTGCTTGCTGTGGACCGTGCCAAAGTGGCTATTTACGCGCAATTATCGCTACAAACTCGCTACAGTGGGTGTTTGCATACATGCACTGCACGTCTGGGTGACCTGCCTGTCTCTGCCCCCCTCTCCCCCACCCACCGCCTGTCCATTGGGCTCCGTGATACTTCATGGTGTTTGTGCCATCTAGGGTTATCCGCCGCTCCATTGCAGTCTTTCTGGCGCAGATTTCGCGTCTCGCCATCTGCTCACTCTTGGACTAACTAATAACTTCCGAATCACTGAAAACAAACAAGAAAGTTTTCTTCTGGACTTACGGCCTTTACTTCGTTTTAAAAGGAGACATTCTTTCTGCTTGGATAAGTGTTTAGGAACAAAAGAGAAGCAACCGATTCCAAGGACGTGAACACTAGTAATTACTGCACCGCGGGGGGGGAAAAATAGACAAACGCCTATGCCATGTAGCTGCACTCTCACATGGAAATATGCAGACGAGCCCACACAGCAGCGAGCTAGTTATTTTTACTTAAAGGGAAAAACTACAAAAAATGCTGTGAAGCTCTGTGTCGCAGCTTGGCTCCCGGCAAAAGCGCAGGTTTTTCCAGAGCATCTGCTGGTGGGGGGAAAAATTGTCAGGAGCGAGAGAAGAAGCGATATGCGGCTGGTCGGGCAGTTGCTTTTGCAGTTCCTCTTCTGGAATTAGTGCATGAATGGGAAGGGAGCGGCTTTAGACTCGAAGCAGGAAAAAAAAGAGTGTACCGTTTAAAGCTCGCGGCGGCACATAATGGATACTTTCCTGCCCTTAAAGGTAAGTCGAAACCTTAAATGTCCGATTCGTGCAAGAGTTCTGCCTGTCTTACACTACACGGGGATTGAAGATGCACTTAACAGTTTTATTGCATTTTTTATGTATATGTGCTGCGTCTATTGGTTACAAATCATCTTTTAGTGTAATTCTAATACACCGATGATGGATTTAAACCCAAGTGATACATCATTCGATTGTATTTGCGGAATTAAGGCAGGCGTTGTGTTAATTCAGTGAAGAGTGGCTCACACTTCTGGGCAATTACAGGTATTCTCAGAAAGTAACTTGATCGGCGGAGAAACGTCGGAGCTTTACGCTGTGTTTTAATGTATTTTTACGTTTCTTTATTGTACCTATGTAGAAAAATAACACTGCGCTTGGACATAAGGCTGAGAGGATGGGGAGTTGTGTCCGATGCATGCTAATTCTTGGTGTGCATAAAC
>NW_005187487.1:1940053-1953629 GCF_000239375.1 Pundamilia nyererei | reverse complement strand
CTTTAGCAGAGTCAGGTAGAGCTGAAATTATTATAGTGAGGAGAGGAGAGAAAAAACATGTGTGTGTGTGTGTGTGTGTGTGAGAGAGAAAAAGAAAGAGAGAGAAAGAGAGAGAGGGGGGGATTGAGGGAAGGAAGAGATTAGCCTACTCTTTCCAAAACGTCCCCCTGTGATTACAGTAGGCTGAGACGTTTATTAAACTCCCTTTAAGTTACACGGATGGACTGGTGCTGCTGCTGCGTGTGTGTGTGTGTGAGAGAGAGAGAGAGAGAGAGAAAGAGAGACAGTGAGAGAGAGCTAGAAAGAGAGAGAGAATAAAAGAAGGTTTTAATCGCATGTCCGATATGTGCTGGTTATCGCCAATGAAAATATTGGTTTGGCAGGTACGCAAATGCGGGAGTGTGTGTGTGTGTGTGTGTGTGGTTAAGGGATGGCCGCCATGAGGCTCCAACGCCACCACCCACTGTAATCACCACCCTCTTGTGGATTACTTGGCAGTTGCGGGGACGGAGTATGAACTCCGTGTCCGGAGGTGGAACCTGTTCCGCGGCCGCTGAAGTCTTTTCAGCACCACGGACAGCGCAGTCAAACTGCGCCCAGAGGGAGCGTTTCCTTTCCACAGAGGGATTTGTACTGATATTTTATCGACATCGATGGCTGCGCCCCAACCAAGACTGTCCCCACCATGGAGAATTTCTTTCCAGCACACAGAGTGAGGAAGTTTCTGTAAAAAGAAAATAATAATAATAATAAAAGAAAACAAAAGGAAATCATCTACTGTAGAGACCCAACAGCCTTTACTCAGAAAACAACAACAAAAACAAGCAATATTCTGATGCAAAATGACTCATTGACAGGTGCGCCACACCCTGTTTATTCCCAGAGCCACGTAGGCCTAATTTATTACAGTCCATCTCATTGTCCAAATGTGCAATGTGTCTGAATGGAGCAGGAATAGCTTATGTAGGACTAATATGACCATTTTTCAGTCATTGCACTGTCCAGGTGCTTGTGTTTAGATAAAGAGAATTTGGAAAAGCTATTTGTTATGATTGTTTATTTAGTATTGGTGGTGGCATAGAGGTGATGTTTGGACATCAAATTGTTCTGAAAATGGATGGTTATGAAAATCACTATCTCACAATGTAATCATTGGATTATTTAAAAAATAAATAAATAAAAAAATCAAGATTGCTCTGGTGAAGAGAGAGCCTTTCTTACAAAAAAGAAAGAAAGAAAATCAAAAGCAATCCCTGTGCATACTTGAAATAAATCCTAAATAATAGGCAGAAGCTATTATTTCATTTGATATCTAAGTCCTAACTCTTTATAAACCAAAAACCTATGAAGGCGCATATTATTCACTTGAAGTCTGAGTCTGTTTGGCTGATATACCCCTGGACTTGCTCACCATCATTCACTGGCTCTCAAGAGAAATGTCTGTCTCAATGCTATGTTTGCTATTCTCTATTGAAGTCATTGAACAAGTGCCCTCATTTATGTTGTCATAGTGTTTTCATTGTCATTTGGTACTTTATACTAAATGACAATGAAAAAACAAAACAACAACAAATAAACAACCTTCTCTATGCCTTGTCAAAGTTACTGTACAATGACACTGAAAACAGAAATTCACATTCTTTATGTGTGTGGATTAATAATCATGGTTAAATCAGTTTGCACTGATAGTAACAATAAACAAAGAGGAATAGATTCTGATTTAAACAGTGGTAGATTCTAATTCAGGAATAAATTATCTACTGCAAACCAAGGCCCGCCCACTTTAAGGAACAGAAAACACTCATATGATGCTCTAACCCTGAATGCATCTGTGAGTGAATGGCTCTACTCAGCCTCAGCAGTTACACACTTTCTCATGTGGCTCGTGAAGAATGACCTCATTACAGGAATTGTGATGTCACTAGTTCTTTTTTTGGTTTAGACTGGGTGTGGTGAGTGTGTAGTGTTGAGCAACTGTGTTACAGAAGAGGGCCCGGCGTTTGAAACACATGGGAATGTTTCTGCTAAAGGTGTTAGAATTCCTTTTTGGAAACTGTAGGATCCAGGATTTGTAAGGCATTAATCTTAAAACTTTAATTCAAATTATTCCTTCAGTGTTGTTAATGCTTGGCTATCAGCTAACATGCAGCACAAGGCACATAGCTGTTTGCCTTCAATTATTGCTTTAAGTTTAGCAATTTGAAGCTTTTTTACATTCCTTTAACTGATATGCATGCCTTTGTAGCCAGAAAACAACAAAAGCATGAATTGCTTTTGTGTCTTTAGCTGCTCATTGCTAACAGTCCCAACAGAACTGTCAGCAGTGCTCATCTGATATGTTGATATCACTAGCATTTATTGTCTGTCAATGCTTGATGCCAGAATGACGCTGGAGGGCTAATGCCTTCTGTCGAGACTGCTTGGTGAAATTGATAGGCCTGCTTTGACAGATGAGATAACCTGCAATCGCAGGGAAACACAATTTACGAGTATGGCAGATGGATGCTTAGGACGCACTCAGAAGTAGGGCAGCTTTACCGTGGGGAGAAGCTCAACGTGCACAGAAGGCTCACAGAGAACGTTAGAAAGTTGTTGTTTTGTGAAGGAAATTATGAGAGCGATGTAGGAGGAATGACAACTAGAGGACTTTTTTATTAAGCAAGGCACAGGGAAATAATAGAGAGGGGATCAATTCCTGTTAGCGTCTGTGGAATAGCTTTTATGGAGGGCAATAGCAGTTCAAAAATTAAGTGGAAAATAACTTGGGATTTAGCCTTAAACCCTCTGTGGCATCTCATCTGCTATGTGAAGAAAACTCTCCCTCATGGCTTCTTCTCTCACCTTCACCAACAGAAAGATGTATGGATGCATAGAATGCTGAGGAAATAAAGAAAAGGATCTAAGCTTGAAGCTGGGAGGAGTGTAAAGGCAGTCAGATACGTTTGATCTCTGCTAAAATAATGAATGTACAGAAAAGTAGCACTCAGGAAGAGAGTGCAGCTGCAGGGCATTTTCATGTGCTTTCTTCACCTCAAATTGCCATGCATTACAGGGAGACATTTCCCTAATGAATTTAATCATCACTACTGTTGTCACTGTGTTGGTCTTTTGTTTGCATTCATGTTGACTACAGCCCAGCTGCTGGAGTGCGGCATATGTGCAGAGTGAAGCTGATACTTGATGTAGTGTTTGGAGACATCAGCTGTTGGGGTGGAGCCCCTAGATATAGCTCCAGCAATTCCTTTCTTTATTTTTTTTCTGGCGTTGCGTGTTTGTCTTCTTGCTTGCTCATCTTAGAACACAATGGTCTTTAAATGTTATCTAACTTCTCTAGATTAGATGGAATATGTGTGAAAAACTGATATCCATTGAAGGTTTTAAGGTTTCTTTACACTTGTTCAGCTGTGATTTGTTGTTTGTATAATGGACACCATGAATTACGCCCAATGTCATGTGTAAAAGTTATTCTGGTTTTCATCTGTAGAGTCCTATGCCTTCATCACTGATTCTTTTCAGTTTTTTGACACAAACTACAAATATCCACCCATTAATAAGAAAAAATCCAACAGATTTCTTTCCCACTTTTGCTTGCAACCATTATTTCCATTGCTTCCTTTATCGAACTACTATTAAATTCAGTTTGGTACACGTGACACATCAGTGTTTTGAGAAGAAATTGCAATTAGTAGCTCTCAACATTAAAAAAAAAAGTCTGCTGTTGTTTTACCAATTGCCTCCAAAGTCTCAGGTGTGGCATCTGGAGCTTCCCACCGGCAGAACTTGAATGAAGTAACCCAGAGGCCTTTTCCAACTCAGTAGAATATAGTTTTGCTTTTATGTCCATTACAACACACCTTGAGAACCACACAATTTAAATAAAAGACCAAGTAAAGACACTGTTGAATTGATATTTTTTATATTGTGCTAAAATATATAGATATATAATCATTGCCTTTATGTGTCCTAATATGGCTATCAATATGAAGAAAAGGCCAGACAGTCAGACGATTTATTTTCAACCTTCTAACATTTCCTTTATCTGTGTCTGTGCTGACAAAATGTGCTTTCTTTATTTAGAGTGCAACAAAAAGCTCTGTCTTGTCTTGTTTTGTCGTGCAGTTTGGACTTTTGTTCGAGCGGGGTTTGTGCCTAGATAAACCCAACAGACACCTTAATGTTGACAGCAATATACAGTACAGTAGTTATGAATATGACTTATGGTCACTCAGAGGTGATGTTTCAATTATCTTGAGGAACCTGTTAACCACACTTTGCCTTCTTTAATTTACAGATTATCCTCGATTTGCTAATTATAAGAAGAATATCTAAAAAACGTTCCAATTGTGACAATTAAGCTTTTTATGTCCTGTTTTTGGATTCCTATCAATACTGTCTGATCACTGTTTATTTTGTTATCCATGGTGCATCCTCCCTTTTTTTTTTGCTTTTCCACTTGTCTTTAGTCAGCCAATCACAACAGTATACACACTCCCCTGTTTCCACTTTCCACCTACCAGATTGTCTTATAAATTGCAGGAATCAAGCTTTACGGCTCACTTCCTAGTGCTGTTTCCTTGTTTTCCTGGATGATTTTGGATTTACTTGTTTGTAATGTCCAGTGTTTGGGTCCTTCTCTCCAAAACCATTACATTATATCTAAACTGGCCTGAATGCCTAGAAGAAAACTCTCTGTAAAGCAAAACCATTACTTCCTGCTTAAGTACTAAAACAGGATGTACTATGTCCTTCATGTACTGAGGCAATCACTGTGACTTTATTCCTCAAGTGATTTAGTACCTGTGATGGACCGAGCAGCGAAGGAAACTTAGGCACAGGTTAAAGTCCAAAAAGGGTTTTTTTTATTTAACCCAAAAACATAATTGGTTAAATCATGCAAAAAGAGTCAAAATCTTGGGCCCATAAAATAGGTCAAAATAACAGCCCTCTACTCAAAGTTAACAAACCATACTGGTAACTCAAACAAACCGACCTAACTTAACCAGACAAAGAGGAAACTTAAATAGTGGCTGATAAGCCCACAAAAAGGGGTAAAACACACAAAACCTAACTAATGACATAATGAACTCCAATTCCCCCCCCATGGTCCCGAGTCATGGAATGAGCCAGTTTGCAGCTTTCCATCAAGGCTCGCTCCGCCCCTTTTCCACCTCTTGGGTCCTCAATCAAGGGACTGGAGCAGCTGCAACTAAGGTAACTCAGAAAACAAAGATTAAATCATACATAACAGTGTAAACTAAAATGTGCGTACTTATTTTAGAATGCAGTGTTATGTGGATATGTGAATTAATTCTAAGCCAAAGCCAGGCATTTATTGTCCTGTAAATTAATTCCTATATTTAAAGACAAATGTGAATGCAATGTATAAGCCTCTACACTAACATGGTGGGTATTACCACTGTGTAGCTGTACATGCAGCCATCATAGTACCTTAACACTTAATAAATTAACCATATATTACTTGCTAGGCCACAATCTTTCCTCAACCTTAATGCTAAGTGCTGGTATTTTCAAATGTGACCTTTAAAAAAAAAGCAGCAATCGAAAAAATACTGCTGGTGAATAAGCCGCAGTTTTTTGTTTGTTTTTGTGGGGGTAAAAGCACAGAAGTTTTGGAGGTCTTGGAATCCGGTATGTTCTCATACATACATGTAAAGCCACTTAATGAAGAAGGATGGAAGTTTGGAGGTTACCGAGTTACTAACATTCAGTATAAAGGCCTCCTCATTTTATTTTTTTTTTAAATCTCACTCATGTAGAGTGGTGGTACCAAAGGAATTTTTAAATATGACAAGTCTCCAAGTGTCTCTTATCCTTAGAGCATAGGGTCGGACATTAAGACCTGAGACTGGTGGAATGATTAGTGATTTTAGGGAAATGTTTCAGGGGGGTTTTAATATATGGAAAAGCAAGTTAAATCCTAAAAATGAAATAAAGATGTGGGCATGGTTTTTCATTGTGAACTGTCTGACAGATCGTTAATGCATTATTTCAATGATGGAGCTCTTTCCAAAAAGTGTTCTGTAAAACATCTACATAGTGCTAAGTTCCCATTGAGAGAAGTATTTTTAGCACAAGTTTTTAGTGGATATTTGCTGGAGAACAACGACTTACTACATATGAGATGTCTGAAGATCTGCTATATCACCTTACTGCGCTGGATTGGGGGTTGGCCACAACACTACTCTGATGTGGCTTCTTCTTGCTGGTCACAGCTGGAAGCTCTTGACTCTAGAGTATATCAAAGTGAGCTACATATTGTGGAAGGTAGAGCCATTGTGGAGCTTTTAGAGAACCTCAGGGAGCTTGCACAGGCGACGGCTCCCTTCCTTTGTGAAACACAAGTCGGAACATTAAGATGTCACTGCTGACTAACCAATATGATCGTAGGGACACACATAGCAGAGACTGCGGATGCGAAACTCGAGAGCAATTCAGTGGGAAGTGGGGTATTTTCTGGTGACATGATTATAGAACTGGTATGGATGACAGCACGTCTGGGATATGACTAAAACTCTTGCTATCACGACTAAGCACTTTAAATACATTAGGAAAAATTACACTGCATCAGATTACAAAAGGTAAATTCATCTTATAACCCCACTCCCTCCCTGCTCTTTTATGTTTCCCATTCTTCTCTTTGTTTCGATTCCAGACCCAGTAGGACTGTAAACACTGAGAGTTGGCATTTTAGTTTCACTGTGACCCTTTTCTCCCCTCCCACACGAATTCCCTGTTGTTGTTACTGCTGCACTTTTGAATACAGTGGCGCCTATCATTTAATGGTGGGTTCATTCATCACAGTCAGCAGTTCTAGCCCACTCAAGCTACAGGATTTCAA
Organism: Pundamilia nyererei; assembly: GCF_000239375.1. Lineage (NCBI taxonomy): Eukaryota > Metazoa > Chordata > Actinopteri > Cichliformes > Cichlidae > Pundamilia > Pundamilia nyererei. The sequence continues at coordinate 1,946,770 of NW_005187487.1, read as the reverse complement.
CTAACTTTTACATTTTAAAAGCCGGTGAGTTAAGCCTTTTGCTGCTCACACAGCGTTCAGTAGAGCTGATAGACTGAAAGTAAAAGGCAGTCATGTGGGTTCCAGTGTCTCATACAGGATAAAAATATGCTTTATGGGATATATGCTATTTTGTTTTCTTTACAAATACAGTATGTCTGAATATTTGATGTTCGTAAAACTGAAAGGAAAATGGAAAAGAAAGCCAAGTGTTGCTCTAAAGACTTTATATTGTTACTCTCTGTGCCTTCAAGTCACACTCTAGAGCTGACTGTAAGATGGATTTCTATCAACAACCTCGAAGTGTAATGTACCCTTGCCTGTTACAGTAAATTACAGCTCACAGACTCTGTGGATCACAGCCTCAGAGGGGAAAGGTGGCAAACATGTCTGCCAACATGGCGATTAGAAGTGATTATCCCTGATACAAGACACATTTTGCTTCTTGATGGTAAGAGTTGTGGTTGTGCTGGTGGCATTGTCACAAATGTCCCTCCTTTTCCCAACTTGTTTTCTATAAAAAATACCCCTACACCAGGGTCAACTTAATTTAGCATAGCTGTAGTTTAGATGAACAAGGTCAAGATAAAAGCTGATCTTAGTGCCACCTCACATGAGCTGTTGGCTCAGATGCTCCATCCATCTGGGTGGCTGTAGCTCAGGTGGTAGAGCAGGTCATCTACTGATCGGAAGGTTGGTGGTTCGATTCCCGGCTTCCCCTAGTCTGCATGCCAAATATCCTTGGGCAAGATACTAACCCGAAATTGCTCTCCGATGCATCCATCGGAGTATGAATGTATGTGAATGTCAGTTGTGCTTGTGTGAATGGGTGTGAATGGGTGAATGCGCAAGTTGTGTAAAGCGCTTTGAGTGCTCAGAAGAGTGGAAAAGCGCTATATAAGAACTAGTTCATTTACCATTTACCATCTATCGGTAAATATTAATGTTAGCATAACCTGTGAGTGAGCAATACATTATTTAGCGAACTCACTATATATCATTAATGTATAAACAGGCTGACAAAACTGTGTTTGTGTTATTTGAATGCTGCTTGTTAAATTTACACCTACAAATTCCTTGACTTTTTTCCTGCTGCACTGCAAGAAAACACAGACACTGCTGAAGTTATCACCAAAAGCATGACAGCAGCTCCATCAGGATTGCTCCTCTTACTTGCTCATGTGCAGTGGGCCCCAAGGTTAGCAACAAAAACTGTTTAGCTCCAGAGATCTAAAATGGAGAGCTCCTCGTGCCGCTGTGGAGTGATAACATTCAGGCTCTGCTGGGGATGTCGCTACAGTGAAGGAGCTGTAATTTAGAGAGGGGCTGGAACAGCTTATCTTCCTAAGCCCCTGAGCAAAATAAAGAAATAGTGAGTGCGAAAAACACACACACACACTCACACACACAAAAGACAGAAGTAATGAGTCATTGGCATTGGCAAACGTGTGAAATCACTGTCTGGATGAAGGTCTGTGGTCAAAGAGAGAGCAGGCCCACTTATTATTCACAGTAAGACAGCCAGAGTCGCCCAGACTGGCTCCAAAAAGGTCAGATGCTACTGCACATAGGCAACTATCTTTACTCTGCTGCAGAGTTTGTCAAGGTGGTAAATGAAAGAAGAAGACAAGAAATTTGTTGCTCCGCTTGTTTTTCTATAACAAAGTTGTTAGCCAAGTTACACAAGGAGCATTATTCTTTTCATGTTTTCTTGACATCTTTTCATTCCTTTTCTACTGCACCTTAAATCCCATTTGACATGTGCCACACCATATTCTTGAGCTCTGCGGTATACATTTGTGTTCGTTTGAGTGGAATTCTCAGGAGTTATTAGCATATTTTGTGCAGTCGGTAGCGTCATCAACAAGTACGCTTCACAAGGATGCAACTTTAAGTGTTTATTATAATTGGCTCTCAAGATTTTAGTTTCAGAGTTGTCCATGCTCTGTTATAAATTGCAGTCATTAGGTGGAAAATGTCCCAATTCTGCCTTAAAGTTGAAGTTCCGTCTCAGCGGCGTCTTTGATAAATTGATAGCAGGTCTTTTAATCTCGCCGTGCTCCTTTCGGGTCCTCCCCGATGATTGCTCTCTTGATGGGTTCTTTGCAAAGCACCGTCCTTGTCTCACAGCAGTGAGTTTACGTCTCATAGTCAGCATGAGCCTACAGTATGCACACAGTGTTCCCTCTGCGCTGCTTTTGAACACCAACCTTTCCTTTGCTTGTTTATTAGGCATTCAGTTGGGAGGAATTGTGAAGCTTCAGACAGTAAAATCTTTTTCCCCTTATAAATCTCTCTGTGTTACAACAGCGCACATCTGAGTGGTTTGATTTTATTGATTGTCACTGGAAATTGAGTTTGACGCACACTTCCCCCCGTTTTCTTTGACAGGACTTATCTTGATAGAGTGTAATATAGATGGGGTTGCAAACAAATTATCCATATTCAAATCGTTTAGTAAAATAATTTCAGGCTGGTTACATTTGTGCTTAGTACAGAGTTGTCTTTTTCAGTCACCCCAGCAGTCAACCATTATGTAATCTCTTCTTCAAAGTCCTCAAACTCAGTGTGTTTACTGACGTGAAAAATAATGCATTCTAAATGCAGTTCTAAAAGCAGGCTACAATGCAGAAGATTAGCCTCCGAGATAAAGGGGCTATGTTACATGCCCCATGCTCTCAGATGTAATATTCACACAGCTGTTCTATTTAACTTTTTTGGGGGTTTTTTTCTTATATGCATCTCACTGTTAAGGTCTCACCGCAGCATCTGAATTAGGTTTAGGGTAAGATTTTTACTTTGCCATTACTACATTTTTATTCTTTTCTTTTACAGACATTTGTTAGCTATCTGGCTTCGGAGTTTTCATGTCCACCTTGCCTCACATAATACAATTTCATTAAATGTCCCCTTTGCGTCAGCGTTACAAACAAGGTATCTTTTGGGGCTGGAACATTTAACCACCAAGAAGTATCAGGTCTGTAAAAATCTGCAGATTTATCAGCCACCAGATCCTGGTTTGTTTCCCATTTTGGACCTTTGTGCCCTGCACTTGTTTATGCTTTCTTTTCTCTCTTTCACTAAATCTTTTAGGTTTTCCTGCTTTTACTTTCACTTTCAGTGACTGGGTTAGGAAAAGGATAATTTTAGGGTGAGATAAATGATAACTTAGGAGACAGCCCATCCCAATATTGCCATAACCCAGTGTCCTGCTGCCTAAGGAGATGTTGAGACAAGGCAGTGGTGTTACAACAAAGTCCCTTATTTGGCCCCTTGTTTTCTTATTTAGTCCTGTTTCTAAGCAATGATAATATATAGATGTGCTAACAAACATTGGTTTAACCAAGTCTAGCTGATATTGTTTCTATAATATGAATGGAGTCATTTAGCTTGCATTCTTCCCTTTAACTGTAACTAAGATGTGTTGCACTGCATGGCTTGTGTTCCACATGATTACATGAAGTGGTGTAATTGTGCCGTAATTAGTTATAATAAGCCGCTGGCAAGCATATCCTGGGATGAAGAGGAAACCGCCAAAAATAGGAAAATTAGGTGAGTGCTAAAAAATGTAGCGCCTTGGGCCTCGGGTGATCATTTTGTGCTTCTGCAAATTTCAACACAAACAGCATGTTTCACTGACAGTGTAAAAAATAAAATCAGAGCAAAAACATAATTCACTGCTGGAGCTGAATGTGTGATAGCGAATGCCAACTGTGTCCCAGCCTGATAAACTTGTGGTTATGGGCCATATCAGTCAGGATACACATTTTAAAGTAGTGGCTGTGAATTGTAATTGAGACGTTGAAGTTTTTGCTACCAAAAGAAGATCAGTGCCATAAAAAGAAAAAAAGAAACAAACAATATCTTAGAATTATGTCTCTGCCTTTTACCGGTGAAGCAAACACAGAGGAAAGCCACACAGCCTCAGGCGATGAGCCTGTATAATCCCACAGCAGGCTATCCTTTAGATGTCAACAGGCTCAGCAAAGCCTCAATTTGTTCCTGGTATGAAGTGGGTGCTGAATAGATATACAAAAAGACAGGAAGAACCCCTTACTCTCACACACACAGACGAACTGATGGAGAAGGTAAAATAATTATTTGAACAAATAGTTACCCGATGAATATTTAACAGTGATTAGTCTGTTTTAATGCAGTAGTTTAAGAGTGGCCTTAAGGTCTTACTGGCATTTAATCTACTGACATGTTGTGGCCACAAGAAGTCCGTATATGCTGACTGAACTCCTGGGTGTAATGTTCACGTCAGTGACTCTTGCAGAGTGTTTTATAGCTCTTCCTAAAGGTCACTGCTCAGGTAGAGTAAACTGACAAGTGACCATGGGATTTTATTTTAATCCTGCACCGAGGACACATTCATTAAAACAATAAATGATGAATAACACTAAAAAGTTGGATTAAACCTACCTCATAACAGTTATGTTTATGGCTGCTAGATGAACAACTGGTAATGCATCAGCTTCTCCTTTAGATCGTGTACTTCATAGGAGAAAACTGGTTATAACAATATCTGTAGAAGTGTAAGACTCATAATGGACAGTTTAAAAATTACAAAGGAGTCTTTTCTGCCCAAAAGTCCAATTGACCTAATAGATTCCTACATTAGTCTTTTAATGTGTTTTAGTCTCTCTGGTGTAGACATTTGTGTCAGCCTTATCTTGAATGGATAGACTTACATGCTATCTTAAAGATGCACTTACCCTTCAGAACAATGCTGTGCATGCACTTACCCCCGGTCACATTATTCCAACATTACCTACATAGCTGGTAGTTCCATTAAATTAAGTGTTTGATTTGTCTGAGAAGTTCAAAATTAATCAGTTGAATGTTCTAAATTTTGTGCTCAAATCATTATTAACACTCATGACACCCAATGAGTGCCATGAGTGTTATAATGGCCCAACACAGTTGATTGAAGGCAACACTTAATGGATACATCAACATAGATGCAAAAGTCTTTCATACATATTAGTTATATCACTTTAGTATGGATATGGCAAAAAGTGGTCCAGTGAGTTCATTCATTAATCTCTACTATAGCGTGTTAGATTTTCTTTTTATTATCCCAATGCAAGTGCTGACCTTTTTGAAAAAAGGTTACATCTCTACATTAAAGTTTTATACCTTGTTTTATTCACAAGGAGAGGAAGGAAAATGTTCTCTTAAAACATATTCATTTACACACTGACTGGACCTGAGACTGTGTGAAATGGGTCAGACTTTCCCAGTTTTAGCTCCAACTTTAACCGAACCTATTTGCTGTTTTCTGAAGTAGGACGTCAAAGAGTTTTAGTTGTATAGTATCTGACAACAGGTTTCTCAATGCATTGGAAGTAGTGGTTAATACAGCTTTGAGCTGCTGGCCTCAAGCAAAAAACATGAAGAGCGGGCCATAAAAGTCTGTTAAGCTCAATTCTGTTTACCCTCATTCTTCTAGATTTGTTTTCATTTTTTAACTTTTAGTTTTGAGCCAACACGCTGTGAAACCATCATTTGGGAGAATATGTTGGGTTGAAATGAAGGACTGCTTGTATTCCTTGCTGAGCCTGAGGGTGTTAAAAGCTGTACTGAAACAACAGGAAGGCTTGAGATTCTTCTGACTCATACGAAAGCACAGACTGGTCTTTCTGTTAGACCGTCTGAACAGAGGGTGCAGTGATTCAGTGGTTACATACACCTGAGACCTAATGGAGGAAATATGAGAAGCGAGCAAGAAAATGCTCATTTTCTCTTTGACTTCTGTGAAAGACTTTCTTTTTACATTTTTTCTTAATATGAGGATTTTATAGGTAGAGGCGTTCATTATACAGCTCTCCACACTCAACATGATCCTTTTGCAGAGATTCTTTTTAAAAAAAATAGCCTTAAGCACTGTACAGTGTTCTCTCTGAAATAACTTGATGAACATACCAGGAGATAATCAGTGAACAATGTCCTGCTGACCCTGAGCTGAGCTTTACTTTGTTCGCATGATTCAGTTTCACTATAAGGCAAATTATCCCCAAAACTGCTGCTTCATTCTTCTGCTTGAGTAAATTGCTAGTCCTCTGCAACAATAGCTCACAAACTGAGATTTTCCATACTGGCAGAACAAAAAAAGTGTCACTTAATCCATCCATCATGCAGCTCATTTTAGAGGAACAATTTTTCGCCTGCATGCTCTTTTCTGCAATGCACTGCATGTGGGGCAGTCCTGGGGTGTCGACTGCTTCTTGCAAACAAGGCACCTGCTGATCTTAGGCAAGCACCAATCCCAGTCTGTCTAATCGGTTTTTCATCCTCTATTGAGGATGAAGAAGCCTCATGCATCATCACTGAAGGTTCCTCTCCAGTCAAATCAACAGCTTTTTTAAAATTTGATTTTCAAATACATGTGACATTAAAATGTAGGTTTTCTTGAGAAAGAAGAAACTAAAGAACATGTGAAGAAGACACAGCTGTACTTTTTTAAGTAGCTCTGACTAAATCTAAGAAGCTACAATGACTTTACTCATAAAATCTGTTTTGTGACATTTCTGGAATAGCTTTGTGAAGTGTGAGAAATGCCAGCGAGCAAAAACTCTAGTTTCCCTTTCTGTCTTTATTAAAAATGTGAATTTGGATATTTATGTATTATGAACAAACAGCCCAGTGGATCTTTTTCAATTTCTCTAGATAATTTAAAAATAAATCTCCATGTCA
>NW_005187487.1:1915148-1939701 GCF_000239375.1 Pundamilia nyererei | reverse complement strand
CTGTCCAGTAGTACCTGAATCATATTTCCAGTAGTAGAGAAATGTTTCCTCGTGTTTTCCAACTAAAAGACCAGATCTTGCTCAAAGTGGCGTGCAAACTCAGACAGCAACATTGGTGACGGTGTCATGGCAGGAGATTGTGCTGTGATAAAACTGTGGAGGTACTTTGATTTCGGTGGCGCTGACAGCCTTAGCTGGCCTCTGCTGCTTCATCCTGCCTCTGGGCTCTGACAAGATTGCAAAGAGAGCTGTTACTGACTAATAAACACTACATAGGGCCAGCTCTGCCCAGACATGGCCTCAGAAACACACTGCATCTTTGTACCCAGGCCTGAATTGATAACTGTGGTAGTTTGGCTTCAGACAAGGCTGATGTTCAGCTATGTCAAAGCTCCCCTTCTTTCGCTTACTCTCCCCCAGCGGCTGCTCTGATACCCTTTAACGTGCTTAATGCCATTGGCATTTATGAATGGTTAGAATGACCTTTTAGATTGGGCTGCAACTGTTTCATTATGTTTATTCACTAGCAGAAAGTGTTTGTTGGGGGAAAATCTGCTATATGAGCTGTATTGAGGCAATATTTATTTCTTGAAGGACCAAGAAACACATTATACCTTAAATGAAGAAATACAACCCCACTGCTTTTGAAATTGCATTACCATTTCAGTCTTAATGCTTTACATAACTTGGAGCACGGTACACCATCAGAAGACTTCACCAAGTATATTAGTGTGAAGTGGTTGTGTAAACATAACATATTGGTGATGATTTAAAGATAGGAGAAACAGGCCCGTCATGTTCTTTTGTTATAGCTCTGATAATGGCCCTATGCAGAAAAAAGATGTTCATACACTCAGGTGAACAAGTCCAGCAGTGCTAGTGAAACAAAGAGAAGACACTGATCTCCTGCTGCCTAAAATTAGGAATCAGATTATGATTAGAAGTCAAATGGGTTTTCACAGGGGTAAAATGAGTTCAATTACTTATGTTAATGGAATTTAACTGGTGACAGTAGAAATGGAAAGGAGATGCTTTAAGACTGGCATTTGGCAGGTGCCTAGCGAATAATCTTTTTCAAGAATACTAGTCAAAGCTTGAATCACTTTTCTTGTATATATGAATAAAAGCACAAAAAATGAGCTACACCAGCTACACACTTTCATGTGTAGCTTGTATGAATCTTGTGATGTTTGCATGAGGCAGATTCTCTTTGCACAGCTTATATTAGTAGGTACAAACCAAGGTCATAAAACTCAGTATGCATTAAAATCACAAAAAGACATTCCTATTATTCAGACATAAAATACCAACTTAAATCAATCACTCCACTCCATGAATACATAAAGAGTTGTTATATTTTATGTGTGTAGAAATATTCAGGCTTACTTGAAGGTAGTTCTTAATCAAACATTGTTTTTCAAAATTATAGTGTGTAGCTAGCAATAGCTTGCAGTGTGGTTGGCATACACTTTTGACAAAGAAGGGTTTTTTTACACCCCATGCCCTTCCTGACAAACCCTTCCCAGGGTGACTCCTCCTGATCTTGAACTAGGGATCTTGTGTCTATTAGGCAAACGTGTTAACCAAACTGTGAAAGTCTGCTGTTATTCTAAGTAAATAAAAAGGGTCACTTCCTTCGTTGTCTGGAGATTTCGAGATGTGTTTAAAAGAAGCAAGTGTCTGTAAAGGGAAACAGGAGAAAGAAAATTGGACATGCTAATTTCATCAAAAGTATAATACAATATTCTAAATGCTAGTGCTATATGTTTAAGCTAAACATTACATTAACAGCACTAATAAATACTGTAACAGGATTACGAGTATAAAGGATCACTCTGGTTCCATCCCCAACCACACCTGCTTGTTTTTGTTTTTTTCACAAGTAATCCCCTCATTATATTGATTATTATTGTGGGGTCTTTACCTTACAATATATAACCCCTGGTGGCAGCTATTGCGATTTGGCAGCATATACATAAAATTGAATTGAATTATACTGTTTGAAATTCTACCTTAAGCACTGCAGCTGTCTCATAGCACCACTCTGTTGACTTAGCTGGTGACGCTAACATTACTTTGCCCTCTAAAGTTGAGAGAACAGAGTCAGTTATTTGATATCCCACACAATGTTATTTACTTCAGTTTTTTTATGTTAAAAAACTGCACTTGATAAATTGAAGAGTACACATGATTTGGTTTTCATTTCCTGTTTACCCTTGTGTTAAATGGCAAAAGGCCTGTATTTGTATAGCGCTTTTCTAGTTCCTAAGGACCCCAAAGCGCTTTACACAATCAGTCATCCACCCATTCACACACACATTCACACACTGGTGATGGCAAGCTACATTGTAGCCACAGCCGCCCTGGGGCGCACTGACAGAGGCGAGGCTGCTGGACACTGGCGCCACTGGGCCCTCTGACCCCCACCAGTAGGCAACGGGTGAAGTGTCTTGCCCAAGGACACAATGACCGAGACTGTCCAAGCCGGGGCTCGAACCGGCAACCTTCCAATTACAAGACAAACTCCCAACTCTTGAGCCACAATCACCCCATAGTCCTACTTCCTGCCTTGGTTCCCTGCCCTGTTGTGCCCCACCTGTGTCTCATTAGGTAAACACCTACCTCAACATACAGGCAGGAGTGGGCAACTCCAGGCCTCGAGGGTCAGTGTCCTGCAGGTTTTAGATGTGTCCTTGATCCAACACAGCTGATTTAAATGGCTAAATGACCTCCTCAACATGTCCTGAAGTTCTCCAGAGGCCTGGTAATGAGCTAATCATTTGATTCAGGTGTGCTGATGCAGGGTAATATCTAAAACCTGCAGGACACTGGCCCTCAAGGCCTGGAGTTGACCATCCCTGACATACAGTAGCCTACATCCTACTTAGCACTCCATGTTTGGTTTTCCAATCATCACCAGTCAAGCTTTCCAGGCATTTCTTTGTGTTCTTGCTCATTTTATGCATGTTTGTGCAGGACTTTGAAACTTAAGCAGCAAAACACAACATCATTAATTTTGTTTCTACTGTTGTTTCTTATGTTTAGGTGTACAAAAAAGTCTTTGATATACATGGTTGTAAATAATGTTAAATAACATGACTTTCCTTTTGCATTCATAGTTTATCAAACTCTCATATGGAGTGATTCAATGTAAACCACAGATACGGTATGAAACATAAGGGGATCTAAGAATATATATTTTTCAGGGTGAAGCCTTGTCAGTTTAAGTAATCGGGGACAATGTTAAAGGTCACTTTGTACCTTACATAAAAGCTTAAATGTGGTAGTCATGGGATTTGAGTAAGAATTGTATACCTATAGTCTGTGGGCTAAAAGTATATCTTACTGGTTGGATGCAGTGTGTGGGAATACAGAAAGATAAAAGGAAGATTAGTAAAAGAATAGTAAAAACTTTATTCAAAAGCTAAAAAGGATTGTATAGTCCTACATTGTCACATTCATGGATTTTATTTTACTCTGAAGTGTTTCTTGAGATATTGATTGATCCAAAATTGCCCATAGGTGTGAATGCACGAGTGAATGTGAGCACGAATGGTTGTCTGTCTCTGTGTTAGCCCTGCGACAGACTGGCGACCTGTCCAGGGTGTACCCCGCCTCTTGCCCTATGACAGCTGGGATAGGCTCCAGCACCCCCCCGCAACCCTGAAAAGGATAAGCTGAAGCGGATGGATGGATGGATGGATGTTTCTTGAAATCATTCAGTGGCAGATTGTTTTCTATATGGAGATGAAGCTTATTTATCTAACCCATCTTACATGAAAACCAAACATGTCATTGTATGCAGTTGTTTATTTAATGGCAGAGAATAGAAACCTTTCTACATATATTTCCACATATAAGGATATAAAATTACCGTGATATAAACATAACATAATAAATACTGATATTGTGTAAGTTATGTTTGTCTTGACCTGATGTCTTTAAACGACATGTTGCAAAATGTATGTCACCTTACTTTTAAGTAGTTTTAACTTCATACACGATCTGTATATTTCTCGAGCTCACCTCTGCATAAAAAGCACTGCTAAAAGAGACTAAAGACACAAAAAGCAGAAAATCAATCCTTCTTTTTCCCTCCAGCTCCACTTCTGAGTACAGAAAAATCTATGTTTACTGGAAACACCTCAGCTTTGCTATTGCTGTTTTTTTCTTCTGGAAGCTTTATCTCAGAAAACGAATCAACCCATTGGAATTCTATGTTCTTAACTAGTTGCCTTTGTTGCATGGTGTTTGGTATATGTGGTATAATGTTTTGTACATGGCATAAGAATAAAATCAGTATGATGTTTACACTTAAAACAACAAAATGGGCCCTCCTATTAAGACAAGTGCTGCTATAGGGACAGTAATAAAATGATTTGTTCAAAGTTTTAAAAACAATCGTATGACTATCCAAAAACTCCAATTTATACTCTGTGTCAATTTATTGAAATTGATGCTAAGTAGTAAAGACAAAGAACAGCTTAATATTGGTTCTGATGATCAAACAGATTGAGAAACACAGGTGTAGCTGATATGCTTCAGTGCAGAAAACAATCAAGCTGATAGGTGCATATGGTTACATGGTGATATCATTAACGTCTTAATTTAATTGTAGATTGGAAACTACCGCACACCAAAAACCCAAGTGAGTAGGTCCAATATAATCAGGTAAGAGTGTTTTATATAATGGCATGAAATTATGACCCAACTCATTCTGTGCTCAAAAACAGCTAATTGTTTCCATTCAAAGTAAACGGCATCCCTTCTAATTAATACTTAAACACAGCTTTGCTAAGCTGACTCCTTAAATGTCAGTCAGCATGGCCCCACGTATTCAGATTCTGCTGTTGTGTGTGAAAGCTGTGCAGAGCAGCAAGCCCACTAAGAAGGGAAAACATTGATTTTTTTTCCCATGGATAACAAGACTTGACTGACTTGGGTGCTTGCCTGACTTCGATTGCTTCCTCTCTCTATGGTTGTCTGTACAAATCTCAGACGCACACATCAAAATTCAGAATGTCTTCACGCAACCGTGGATGTCTGTAAAAAGAGAAGATCCAAGATCCTTTTGACCAGCGCAGCTCAGTGCAGGCTGATTAACTGCAAAGTGTCCAATGACAAAGTGCATCCAATCTCAATCAAGGATGAGAGGAAAAAAAAACAACTAGGAGACAAATTTCAGCTGCAATCAGTGTGAGCTTTGATTGATTAAGCTCTTTTACTAGCAAACTGAGTTTTGCAAGGTTTTGATAGTTGCACAGTTAGAACAATAGTGGCAATGCCAGCTGGGAATACTTCACTGCAAAATCTCATGACAGGGACATAGCTAAGCGTTTTGTAATTTGGCAGAATGTCCGTGTATGTGCCACCATGTGAACAGAGAGATACGTGCTTTGTATTTACAACTTTTTGCACTGTTTACCTGCTCTTTAATCATTTGCTTCATTTTAACTGTTTGGCGGTTGCTGAAATGGTTTCATTGGCTTTTAGCTGACATTTTGACATTTCTGTGGAATACCACACATGTCTATATTTATATAACAGATCTGGTGGTACATACCATTAAACCAGATCTTCTCCCTATTGAGCCTGGTACAGGGGGCATTGGGGTTCAACAGGTTAATTGGTTATTGCTTAATTACTTTGTGTCGTATGAATGGCCATAAGGGAGGTTTTTTATCATTAGGACAAACTGTAAAACTTATGAAAACCCAGTTAAAAGTCCAAGATTTATGCTTGTTTGTGGTGAGCAGCCGATCAACCAATCAAGAATATAAATGGCTTCAAGTGCACATTTAGGCCTTTGAGACTCGTTTAAACACTCAGACACTGAGCCTGAGGCTCTGTGCTACATGCAGACATTTCTGCATCTGTGCCATTCAAAGACACTTTGTACATAGTTTATTTTTTGTGATATTCAATACTGAAAAGTAACTTTAGTCTTTTTCAGGGAGCATTTTTATTTTATTCAGTGTTTTCAAAAAAAGCCTTATTTTTATGGATTTTCTACCACTAGGGAGAACACACATGAGGTTTAAGGCCTGCACAGTTTTGAAACCTTTTGTCCTCTGCAATACAACATTGCTGAAAATTAAAACAGGTATCACTTTAACCAACTCCTAATTTTATAAATTCTACACTCAGTGTTGCAGTCTCCAGTATTATTGCAATGTACCAGATACTGCTTATTTTATGTTTTCCCAACAGGCTTGCATTAACATAGGGCCCACATCTGTACCACTACACTTGCTGTTTTGGAACTTCTCCCCACCCTTCCTTCTTTCTCATAATGGTATGAGCCCAGTCTGTCTTTGCTTGTGATTGGGCACATGGTGTGCTCATCAAAAAGTCCCACCCCTGCCTGCATGGATTTTCAGCATAGCTCCCACATACTGATGGGCCATTAACAACTGACATATGAAATTATCCTTGTTGAAGTTGGGGATCAGAGGATAGTGACCAGACTTCTTCGAGCTAATAGTTATTCAGAAAAGCATCTGTGATAAATACACAACATGTTCAACCACGATGGTCATGGGCTACAGCAACACAAGACCACATTATTGACACTTCTGATAGCTAAGGATAGGAAACTGATACTGCAATTTGCAAAGGCACATGAAAATTGGACAATGCAAGATTGGAAAAATGTTCCCTGTTCTGATGAGTCTAGATTTTTGCTGCAACACTGAGATAGCAGAGTCAGAATGGATCCATCCTGTCTTGAGTCAGAGGGAGAGACTGCTTGTGGTGTAATGGTGTGTGATATTTTCTGGGAACACTTTTGGGCCCCCTAGTACCAACTGAGCATCATTTAAATGCTACAGCCTTCTTCAGTTCTATAACAACAGGACTTCTGTTCAATAATAGTACCCATGACTCTGTCAATTGTTTTAGTACTGAAGAGGCCTCTTCAATGAGAGGACAAATGTCTTCACAGACAAAAAGAAGTTCAGGTGCCTTTTTTTGTTTCAAGCATCCGAGACTGCTTCAAGCATGATAGCACACAATGACAAAAAATTATCTCAAACTGATTTCTTGAACAGTACATGAGTTCAAAAAGTCTTCAATGTCACGGTTGTTAAAGAGTGGACTCAGGCGCGGAGCTCAGAAATAATGACAGTGCATTTATTTACAGTGCAGCAAGGTGACAACAGTTCAAATGTGCAACAATGGTGATAGTGCTTCCCTCCTTCCGTGTAAGCCCGTGCGTGGTAGTGAGTGCCCGTCTCTCCTCCAAGTGCTTCCTTAGTGTCCGTAAATCCTCCGTCAATCCCTGGGTGAACACACACAACAGCAGAATGAGTACGAAGATCAGACAGCACTTCAATAACGTTAGCGACTCGAAAACACTACCAGGCTTAGTACAATACTCCAGCGCTGTCTGTTGCTCAGCCACACCATTAAGTAGCCCTGCTGAAGATGGTAGTTGATTGGCAGCAGCTGGTGGATTGACTGCAGGTGTGGCAGCTCCAGGCGACAGCACTTCCGGGTCGGAGGTAGCCTGTTGCTAGGTTACCTCCTAACACCAGAGATGGGCAGTAACGCGTAATCTGATTACTTTTTTCAAGTAGCGAGTAAAGTAAGGGATTACTATTGCAAAAACGGTAATTAGATTACCGTTACTTCCCGTAGGAACGCTGCGTTACTGCGTTACTAAAACCGTGATTTTTTTTGCGAGAATGTCTCACGACAGTGACGTAAGCGAGTGCACCGTTAGTGACAACAGCTGTGTGCAGATCAACAATGGATCACATATCGAGTGCGGGAGAGAGTATGAGCGTGCAGCGTTTAAAGCGTGGAAGTACTGACCTTATTTTGAGTTTGATTCCATAAAAAGTGACAAAAACATTAGCGTCCATCGTGCGTGGGAAGAAAACTTCTTTTTACAGCGAAAAAAACCCCTAAACTTCCGAGCAAGCACCGAGTGCGCTACGACGTAATGCACAACTGACCGCGGCACACCTGCACCAAGGTAAACCTCCGCCTACCCTCAGTCCTGCTTTACAGGTGAAAATAGAGCAACAGGACCGCTTAGTCTTTGACTTTATTTATTTTCTGCTGTGTTTTACTTGCATCTATTTGAAAGAGTGAGTGTAAACACAAAAAATATTTTATTTTATGTGCTGGAATGTGTAGAAAATAGGTTTAAATGTTAAACTAATTTATTCAAGTCAGAGAATGTTGCATATAATTAAATTTTTGCTTGATGCATAAAGTTAAAAGATTAAAACTGATAAAACAAGTTTAAAAAAAGAGACTTTTCCATTTGATTATATTTTGTATGATGGATTATGTAGAAAAAGTAGAATTGGGCTGAAAGCTCTATCGCTTTATCACCTATTCAGGTTGTAAATTGTGTTTTTAAAAAGTAACTAAGTAATTAATTACTTTTGAAAATAAGTAATCAGTAAAGTAACGGGATTACTTTTTTGGGGAAGTAATCAGTAATTAATTACTGATTACTTTTTTCAAGTAACTTGACCAACACTGCCTAACACATCACAGCGGAGCCGGAGGGGAAGACAGGGCGATAGGAGAGACACATACACACGCACACAGATATACACTCACTGGCAGGTCGACCGGTCAGGGCGCCGTCAGATCCTGACATTCAGAGTCACCAGATTCCAATCAAATAGAGCACATTTGGAATGTGGGGGAGATTCAGTCATGGATGTGCAGCCAATAAGTCTGCAGCAAATGCATGATGCTATCATCTCAACATGGACATGTAATCAATAAGAAATGTTTCAAGTGCCTGGTTGAATATGTGCCACATAGAATTAAGGTAGTTCTGAAGGCAAATGCAGGTTAAACCTGTTAACATTGGCAGGTGAGTATACAGAATTTATTTTAACATGGCTTGCAAGATCATTCCTTGCAAGCCAAGTTTAGTGCAATTTTTTTTTTTTTTACTGAACTTCAGTTTCAAGTTAACTTAACTCTTCAGTTAGCCATTAACCTAATTTAAAAGAGCCATGGGTCTTTTCCTGTTAAAAATGAGTTCTTTCTCCACACTGTCGCCAAATCCTTAATCATAATAAACTGTCTGATGGTTGTGGTTACCTCTCTCTATGGTCTTCATCTTGCAATACAAAGCACTTTAAGATGACTATTGCCTATGCACCGGAATTGAATGGGGCTAATTAAATTAGAAAAGTAACAGTCAGAAATAAATGAAAACTATATTGAAAAGAGGAGTGAAATATTATATCGCATGCTAAAATTCACAAGTTAAATTTAGAAGTTCAGACAAACATTCAAGTGAAATAAGATATTGCATCAGGGTGTTGAGGTAATAAAAATGTTTGAGATAACAGACAAACAAATTGGTATGATCCATTTAGATCTATTAGCAGAGCTTAAATCCACCACACTCAAAGACATTTTTTTTAAAATAATTAATTTTTAAATATTCTGTGTATCTTGAGTTGCATAAAGTAAGGGTGTTTTCCAGCTCTAACCTAGGTAAGCATATTATTGAGGCTTACCTTTGACATTTTTTTGCTTGTTTTTTATCCTCAATTTTTACTATTACTTTATTTGTAGAATAAAAGCCTAATTTTGGAACTAACTTTAGATACATCACTTAACAACTCAACAGTTAACAATACAGTGCAAAATGGTACATTAGTGAATAAGTTTCCACAACACAAAATAGCAAATAGCATAATTTAGTTGTGATTAAAGCCGTTGATATAAATAAAAACAGTGACAAAAGCATAGCGTTTTATGGGACATTCTTAGAGAAAGCAAGGGTTGGCAATGCGTCTTAATTTCAGGGACATCTACTCATTGCTCAGTGTCTATTTCCATTGTACAGTTTTGCTACTCATTAACCTTTATCACTGTTACGTATTACACTGAAACTATTTAGGGATGCTTTGTTACTTTTTGTTTTTGTTCTTTCTTTTCTGTATGAAGTACAATTTACACAGAGACCATTAAAGCGACTTTAAGCACATGCTGGTATTTGTTATCATGAGGAAGACAGCTCAAACTAATAGTCAAGCAGAGGCTTAACACACACGGTTGCATTATACCTAAAGATAGTCTACGAACCAGACTGCCGACTCTCGCTCAGCACTCCTCCCCCAGCAGAGAGACCAAGCGTGTCAACCAGCAGAGTGGTGTCATCTGTCAGTTTCCCAGCATGCCCAGCACTCAAATCCACTGCCAGTTTCTGCAGCCTAGATGTAGGCTGTCATAAATAATAGAAAGCCCTGTGGACTGGGAATACATGCACCAAAAACAATGCAGAAGTCATGCTGTTTTGGCTGAGCCGAGTTAACATCATGTCATTACACTTTAACGAGGATCACAGCTCATAACCTGCTTTTATTCTTTGAAAGATGTTTTATTTTTTCATGAGTACTGGTCAGAGTTTTTGACATGAGTTGTCTGTGAGGACATATGTCTGAAATCGCAAAGTGACTGAAAGCCTTCGTGAGAAAGTGCTTGATATCCCAATGAAAGGCTCAGCTTACAAGCATGCAACTTTTATGACTGAATCTTGCTCAGAATAGAAATTACACAGTTTAGAATGTGCATGAAGTTCAGATCCAGATGGTAAGCTTTTGATTTAATCCTGCTATGATTATCATTAAAGTATTATAAAATAAAGTCTAATCTACATGGTTAAGTGTTTAAGTAATTCTGTCAAGGTTACTGCGCTTTTGTACTACTGTAAAAAGTGAATATATCAGTAATTGTAGGCTTGTGAAGGAGTGTCCTGTATAGTTTGGCATGCTGTTTTTAGCATATTACCTTCTACCTATTTCATAAGAAGAATATGTTAAAAAAAAGAATGGAATAAAGTCACATTATAAGCAATCCTCTTCTGGTTTGCCATGTTACTAATTTAAAAACTAAATGTTTCCTTCTATTTTTTTCATTTTTTTTTTAAATCAAACAATAGGTCCTGCATAAATACTTTGAAAGTATCAGTCGCTCAGTGCGAGTATAATTACATATGGTTGCTATGGAGAGACTGCATGTAACCCGAGGAGCTGTCTGCCATTGTTATCTCCTATCTACAGCCACCTCTGCTAACTAAATTTTAGGCAAAGCACACCCAGTGCTCTGCTGCTTGCTGCAGGATTGAATATCCAAATCCTTTTCATTTACTGCATGTGAGGACCTGAAGACCCAGCAGATAGCATTTATTTTTAGGGTTGGTATCTTTCAGGAACTAGAACAAGTCACGTGGGAATTAAAAAGTAGAGGAGTGCATCCTTGGCTCTTCCAGTTTCGCATCCCAAACTGCTCACAATACATTTATCAGTGTAATTGTAAAGTACATAATGATGATCTGAGGTCAGCTGATCAGTCTTTGTTGGCTGTACCTATATCCAAATCAGAATCAGAAATCAGAATCAGAATCAGAAAGGGGTTTATTGCCAAATGTTGAGCAGGTTTACAACATTAGGAAATTGCTGCGGTGCTTCAGTGCAAACATAGTGTCATAAATAGCACTTAAATAAACATGAAAAAATAAAAGTAGGGATAAGAATTAAAAGTGCTACGTAGAAAGATATGTGCATGAGATATACATGAGATATATACATGAGAATAAGAATTAAGAGTGCTACGTAGATAGATATATACATGAGTGCAGGTGGTGATCAGTGCCAAACATGGAATGATGCAGTGACACAGCGTAGGGTCATGTGTTAGTGGTGGGGACAGTCATATGGTTATTGTTCATGTGTCCAACAGCAGAGGGGAAGAAACTGTTCTTATGGCGAGAGGTTCTGGTGCGAATGGACCGGAGCCTCCTGCCTGAGGGTAGCAGGTCAAACAGACTGTGTCCAGGGCGAGAAGGAGACAAAAGGAGACTGTGCTTTTGAAATTGTGGCTCCACTGTTGTGGAACTCACTTCCATTGGAATTAACCGTTTATTTCCCAAGTATCATACTACCAGCTGGATTTATTCTTTAATTTTGTCTTTAAAATTACAAAATATCTCATCTTTCAGTATATCCCCATACCAATCAGAAAACAGCATCCCTACATTGTGCGGCTAATGCTGTAAATGTTACATTCCAAGGGACCAGAAACTGTGCAAACCTTAAGTATAACCTTTTAAAACTTGTGCTGAAAAAGATGTCAACACATTTATGGTCAGCTTTTGCTGATGAAATTGTTATTGTATTATTTCTGGAGTAGCAAAGACATCAGCTTCATTCTTCTACTTCGCTGTGAATGAGTCACCCAGAGCAACACTTCCCATCCATTTACAATATTGAAGATCAACATAATGAAAAAGATTCTGTTATTGGTTTTGTGGTTTTATCCCTGTACTGAATCTTATCAAGATGCCTTGGTCATGCAGTGGATTAAATTAGTATGTTTTCCCTGTTGTTGACTTACTCTGTAATTGGTACTTGATTATTTGTTTCTTTCAATAATAAATGGGCAGTGGTGAACATTTTGTTTTACGGCTGGGAACACAAAAGGAAGCTTTGTCAAATTTCCCTCCTAATTTATGTACAATCAATGGTATAAATCAACATCATATAGCTTACATCATTCACAGTTTGGAATCCAGTGCGCATACTTCCCTGTGCTAAATTTTCCCAAGAACACAATCCTCATATGGCCCTTATTGCTAAATGAAGCCTTGACCTGGGTCTCAGTCTTTCTCTTTTTCTTTCTTTCTTTTTTTTTTTCAACAATAGAGCTCAGATATTAGCATCTGCAAAGAGAATGGTACCATGTGTTAGCCTTCCACCAGACACGGGCACCAGGTGTTCACTCTGTGCTCATCTGGACACAAACAAATCAATTTATTCCATTTCATTTTTATAGATGTTTCATTCCTCTCTCAACGCTGTATTCATTTGTGCTCTACTGAAAAGTCTGAACGGTTCCTTTTAAATTGACTTTTAAAAATATTTCAATATTGCATGAAGGTCACTGTAGAAAGTCCACAACAGCACAAGGACTTAGTATGTTTTCCTTAGTGTGATATTGTGAGACCTTTTGGGCACAATCATAACTTCTAACTTCCTGTTTTCAGAGTTCTGATATGCTCCATATATGCTTCAGCATAGAATGAAAAATGCTTAGGCGTAGAGTATTAGTAAGGCATTTTAGCTCTCACCTGTCTCTATATTACTATAGGAGTAAAACATCATACCTTAATTGTATATACAGTGAACAATGATATTTTTGTTTTTCATTTGCAGTCGCACGTTAACATGTCACAATTAAGAGCTATTTTCAAGCTTTTCTGCCTAGAAGAAAAGCACATCATAATTTTATCATAGGTGATTCATTAATTAATTGTTTCAGATCTAAGTGGCATACATTTATGAATAAAAATATTTTCATAAGCAATCATTTATATTGATGTTGGTTGCTCCCCTTCTCATTTGCATATGTGGAAAGCATAAGGCTGGAGAAACCAAAACTAGAGATCTTTACAGATATCAGTGATGACATATTAGTGATTCAGTCATACAGCTTTAAGGTGTTAGGTAATAAATATATAATCGTAAATGCTTATATGCTGATTATATTGGTTTATATATGAGAGGCCCAGACTTCAGTGTAAAACTAGGTTGCAGGCTGAGAGGAAATTACATGCTTTTTCAGAGCATGCTTTTGCAGCCAGAAAGTGAAACTAAGCAGAGTCTTTGATCGAAACTTATAGTGGTGCGACGTATATAGATATATAGATACCTGGCTTCCGTTTGTGCTTCAGACCTGGCATTGTGTGTTTTGTGTTCAGGTCTCCATATCCCGGATATGTAAAATAAAGATCATTTTTGAAGTAAAAGGACCACTTTGAGCCCTGTGTCTTTCTTGGCCGTAAAGAATACTAAAGAACTGGGATTTAATACTAATTTAAGACTAATTTGGACCTTAAGGTACGATCTGATATGAGGTGGACAACAGACCGGTCTAAAAGAGTATAGGTAAGCGCAAGCCTGTTGAAAATTGTGCAAACTGGATGAATTCTAAATTAGTTGTCCACTGAATTGATGATTGTTACCATTAACTCATTCACTGCCATTGACGTCTATAGCCGTCAATTGCAGTGATTGAGTCAATGGGTTTAACTCATTCACTGCCAATGGCTGGCAGTGAATGAGTTAAATTGGCTCAGTAGTGGAAAATAAACTAAATTATAAAATCTGTTAAGTAGATTTCAGGTGACATGTCCATGATACTTTTGGGTAATTAGAAATAAATTTAAGTAAAGTTTGGGGATATTTGATAAAATTTGTGATTAATTTTAGGGTGAAGTTGAAAGTTGTTGTGACGTATGTTTGAAGTTGGTGTGTTATGTGTGTGTTACGTCAGCCAAGAAAATAGATTAGATTAGGACATTTGGTCAGGGAATTTTATTCCCACATTGATTATAGGGTGGGACCCGGGCATCAGATAATAAACTGGCGGTTAGAGTCCACAGTGATGCTTCCAGAATTATTTAAAGTAGGAAGTTGGACTTCCTAGGGGTGCAAAATGTTCTGAGGGCCCTTGGGCGTGACCATTTCAAACGTGAACGGCAAGTAATCTTACATAAAGCTCCAGACGCCAACAGGACGCTGGGGTGGGGTTCCTGTCGAACTGCGGGAAGCGCTTTTAAATTAAGATAGGACTTAGCACGGTGGCACGGTGGTTAGCACTGTTGCCGCACAGCAAGAAGGTCCTGAGTTCAATTCCACCATCAGGCCGGGGTCTTTCTGTGTGGAGTTTGCATGTTCTCCCCGTGTTTGCGTGGGTTCTCTCCGGGTACTCCGGCTTCCTCCCACCGTCCAAAGACATGCAAGACTTGTGGGGATAGGTTAATTGGATAATCCAAATTGCCACTAGGTGTGAATGTGCGAGTGAATGTGAGTGTGAATGGTTGTCTGTCCTTGTGTGTTAGCCCTGCGACAGACTGGCGACCTGTCCAGGGTGTACCCTGCCTCTCGCCCTATGACAGCTGGGATAGGCTCCAGCGCCCCCCGCGACCCTGAAAAGGATAAGCGGAAGCGAATGGATGGATGGATGGACTTAGCAATCGGGTCGCTGCCCCGGGCAGATAACGGCTATAATTGACCAGCAACGTGGGCAAACCTGGGCTTAGATGCTTTTAAATAAGTCGAAATGGTAGGATGACTAGTACTAGAGGAACATGAAGTGAAGTTGTGATATGGTAATGGAAATAATTTATCTTGGCAGTCAGTGTCTTTTGTTATATATAAATGTGTGAATGTATAAGTGAAGGGTAAAATTGCAATTTGGATGAATGATTAAAGATGCACATTGTTTTGAGAGAAAAGGCGATGTGTGTGAGACGATGATGAAAGTATTGCGTGGATGATGCTACAAAACTGAGCTGAAAGAATGGTGATATATGTGGAAAATAGTTAATTGTCCTGATGTCTGAAAGAGCTCTCATAAGCACGCTAGAGTTATAGTGAAAAGGAGCTTGAAGGTATTGTTAAATCCTCAATTCTTTGATCTTTGGGCTGAAGGAAGAACACCACTCAGTGTATAAATGCTTAATCAACAATCCCTTTATTCCATACAATTCTCATTATTCCATACAACACTTTTGAGCATTAACCATCGGGATGGGGAGACGTGCATGAAGAGGGTCACAGCAGATCTCAACGTGTCTGACCGTTTCTCACATTCTTATTGCTTTGGCCCCCCTTCCACAGTCATAAAACCTAAGCATCCACATTCTTTTAAAAGTTATGAGCTTGGCTTCCTGTGCAGTATGTTCTGTTCTTTTCTAATCAGACAAATGAGGCCATGTTTCTCTGAAAACAGTATTTCTTATGAATCAGAAGTATACTAATATAATAATGCAAATCAGTTTAATAAATTGTAATAGTTGTAA
Organism: Pundamilia nyererei; assembly: GCF_000239375.1. Lineage (NCBI taxonomy): Eukaryota > Metazoa > Chordata > Actinopteri > Cichliformes > Cichlidae > Pundamilia > Pundamilia nyererei. Next base: position 1,923,854 of record NW_005187487.1, on the reverse strand, counting down.
TAGTTGTCACCTTCTAAGTCAGGAGAATAATGCAACCTAAAACTACATAATGATTTCACAATCTTTAATTAGGGGTATAACGTGGCATAAGATAATATAATAATCTCACAGTATACAGTAATTTGAAAAGTACACCCTGTAGATGTATAGAGATTTGGATGTGTAGAAGGTTAGAAGATGATCCATCAGCTGCTGTGGCCTGACTTTGAGATTAGTTGATTTAAAAGGCTTGCATCTAAGCTTGAGTTTGTGGCCTGCCCGTACTAATGCTATCCTTAATTTACTTAGTCCCAGTAAAACTGAAGTGATATATTAACCTCAGAATGCCTTCTCGCTGTGTGCTATTGTGAGACATAACATAATAAAGCTGTCTTTTGGTATTCAAGATAGTTTTTTAAGCTTGCTCACCAATTTTATAATCAAATTTTAGGAAATCAAAATTAACAATAAGAAACAACCTTGCCCCAATTACTGAATTGTACTTTTTACGATGAGTGTTTTTTTTAACAGGAGTTTCTTTTTATTCAGCAGTGACAATAAAGTATCCAGTAAATGCTGTCATAACAGTGAAGCAACTAGCTCTGGAAATTTGCTCAGTTAGTCCCTCAGTTCTTGCTCAGTGGAGGAATTCTTGCTTCATTTTTGGTCATTTTCTTTTTCAGTTCAACAGTTTGACATTCACAGATAATGACTTGAAAGAAACAGAGTGCAAATCTGTCAGAGGTGCTGTGAGCATTTTGGATGGCGTTAGGAATTCAAACTGAGTCAGTTTTCACTGCTGCAAAACTTTACATTTAGAGGTGCTTGCAGTTTTGAAACAAAGTTTGGTTTTCTTATTGCTGCCCGCAGGCAGGCAATATGATAGAAGGGCTTCAGCATGCACTGGTCATGGAGAATAAAAATATTCTCTAGACCATTCTTGAAAATGCTTCATGTACTGTAGCAACATAGCCTCTGTATGTGCACTTAAAGGCATTGACACCATACAGCTTTTCATTTTTTTAGTGCTCCAGAGTGAACAGAGGACCTCAAGGGCAGAAACTGTGCATTTTATTCAACTATTGCAGACAATCTGGCTCGTTTAGAGTCGTTTATGTGCTCTATTCTAGTTGGCAGATGTCTAATTGAGGTTAAAGGAATTATGGATGAATAAACTAAGCCTTGAGGGAAAACACACATCTCTGGTCTGGGATTTTGTCTGCTACGTAGCTTGTTTGATCTCTGTGAGAGTTCACTGGTGTATGTTTAATTCAAGAAGTGAAATAAAAGCTTTTTGCTTTCAGCTGCCAGTTATTCCACTGTGGAGGTCAAATCAAGCACTCAAAGTCCCATTGTAGGGCGTGCACAATTAGACGTGTTTGCTTTTGTATCAAAGTAACTTGTAAGGTTACAGTGCCACTAAGTGCTATGTAACATGTGAGTCAGTTTAGCTAGAGTGCTCATTGTTTACAATAACTGTTTCTCAGCAACATTGTATTTTTTTTCTTTCATTGTTACTGACATTTCTTTATGTAGTTTAAAAAAAATCCAGGGCTTGTTGGATATGACTACAAATCTTTAGGTCTGTGTAGGATGAGTTGATGTAAGTCTTACCTTTTGAAGTACTTTTTCACCATGCCAATGACTTGCATAACTACCCTTTTACACCTGTGGGCTCTTTTTGGTGGAACACAAGATAAAAATAACAGACTACCAGTGGTAGACCCTTAACATCACAAGTTGTCAAAAAATGGACATCTGGATTTAAATTTGAATTTGATGCTGAATAAAACCAGTTTGGGATTTTTAGCATCTATATATTTTCCTTTCCTTTCCAATAACTCCAGTTCCTCTAGTGGTCACTTGAAATTGCCCTGGCAATGTCCTTACTCTTAGCTATCTATCTACTATCTATCTGTCTACATATCAAATGGGGATTTCATAAAAGCTCCTGTAGGTGTAATATAGGTGCCCATAAAGTATATATATCAACTACAAAAAAATAACATTATGTAATATTTTTTAATTGTAGTTTTTTACATTTAGGGTAATATAAAGTCCCTTTAGAATATCAGTGCTGTTTATTATAGTCTACAATCAATTTAATGATTTATATAGTTAAGGGAATTTATCATGCTTAAAGTGCCTCAGAAACTAGTTCATTCAGAGCAGCAAATAATGTTCTTTCACTGCAAAATTTTGAGTAACCAGAAGAAAAAAAACTGGTAACAAAGTTTAACAGTTGTGAACTGAATTTGTACTCCTTAACTCCAGAAATGCATGGTAAATGGCCTGTATTTATATAGCGCCTTACTAGTCCCTAAGGACCCCAAAGCGCTTTACATATCCAGTCATCCACCCATTCACACACACATTCACACACTGGTGATGGCAAGCTACATTGTAGCCACAGCCACCCTGGGGCGCACTGACAGAGGCGAGGCTGCCGGACACTGGCGCCACCGGGCCCTCTGACCACCACCAGTAGGCAACGGGTGAAGTGTCTTGCCCAAGGACACAACGACCGAGACTGTCCAAGCCGGGGCTCGAACCGGCAACCTTCTGATTACAAGGCGAGCTCCCAACTCTTGAGCCACGATCGCCCGTAAAAAATGAAAGGATATAAAAATGAAAGGAAAGCATTAATACTGGTTAATCATTCTGAGAAATTACAACTCATACGTCAAAAGAAATACCAAGAATTCTTCCAAAATGGTTGGTACACAAGGACAAGGCTAAATAGTCTGATACTACAGGCAACCTAAAATAGAATCAGAGTTTCTGATGTTTTACTAGCCACATTGTGACAGTAAGCCGTCTGGTCTTTATCCAGCAATAACACTTCCTCGTGGCCTCTGTGACAATGACCACAAGAGCTGCTGTGTGTTGTAGAGACTCAGCGAGATACAATTTGACATTTTGTAATGGATGGATTAAGAAAAGAAAAATAGAACAGAAGGGGTTGCTCACTAGAGTGTAAGGATTGAGGAGTGTAAGGAAGAATGAGGAAAGAAACCCAAAAAGTCTTTGGTTATGGATTTAAAGTGTCATCCTGCTCAGTTTGAATAGCCAAGTCTGAGAAAGCCATTGTGATGTCATGAAGACTTGTCTTGACTTCAACTAGGAAAAATGTGAAACATCTTCCCGACGTTGTCCAGTCCAAGCTCGGGTTAATTGGAAAGGTTAGTGTGAATAGTTTTCTGCCCAAATGTGTTCTCTGACAGCATTGCATCCTGTCCATGTGCACCAAATCACTGGCTCGCTGTGAGCCACAGCCTCCTTGTTCCTGCACAGGACAAACTGGTTTAGATAATAGATGGATCTTCTGGTTTTTTTCTTCAGGAGTGATTAAAAGAAGCAAGTGTAAAAGAAAGCTAGAACTCCTCAGGATACATTAAACCAAGAGCAATTATCACTGTCAGGTTGAATTTATAAATGTAAGCCTGTCTGAGCATGCTCAGTCTGTTATTTGGCTTGCAGAGGATGCAGAAGTCAGAGCCATGACTTTCTTGTAGTCCAGCTCGAACCTTTAGTTTTACTAGTTAAATAAATTCTAAAAATGTGCACAATGAAATTTAAACAAACACACACAACACTTTGAGTTAGGGGACATTCAACACATGATGTTTATTTCAGTGCTGCATATTACAGGTAGAAGCTCTGGATGTAGCCACAGGGAAAAGCCTGAGCTGATTGCATTATACACTATGGTTTATTTTAATGCATTTGAGACTAATTCGTTTTTTAGGTTTAGAAGAATATGCAAGATTAAAACCCAACTTTCCAAAATTTAATCCCAGAACCACACAAATGTCGAAGCTACAGCTCCGAGCCTTCAGGGCTGAAAAATATCTAAAAGCAAAGGAAAAAACATATTTCTGCTTATCCAGTGGGTGGCATCACAGTTTGAATGGTAAATTATTTGAGGCAAATAATAAATTTGGTTGTCTTTTGTTTCTTATCAGTTGTGTTTTATCATGTATACTTAATTATGCTACTTCCGTCTAATTCAGAAGGGTCAAGCATTTATAGATTCATAGGTTTGGGTATTTTATGTCTTAGTGCATTTTTGGATACTTAAGAGCTAACATATTAAATAATAGAGGTATGGTTTGTTCCACATGGTGAATGTAACCCTTCTTTAAACAGAAACTTACAGTGCTGTGCAAAAGTCATGAGTCTTCGTTCAGTACTTTTATCTGACCTTTTTTGTTTATGTTTGTTAAGCTGACTATGAATCATTCAAGCATAAAACAAGCCAATAAACTGAAGGGATGAACCAGTTTTTTTTCTACAAATAACAGACAGCTTAGCTCAGAATCTTAATGGAAAAATCCTGCAAAGGCTTGAAAACCATTTGATTCATTTGTCAACCTGACAATAATTACAAATATACTGTTAATGCAAGAAAAACATATCTGGATAGAAAAAACACACAATGGAACATTATTGGTCATAGATTGTCCTCACTAGAGTCTGGACCTCAACATTATTGAGGCAGGGTGGGATCATCTTAACAGAAAACACAAGGAAAGGCAGCCAACATCCAAACAAGAGCTCTGAATGTTTTCTGAAAAAGCTTGGGAAACCATTCCTATCGACTACTTAATGGGATTCAAAGACAGCTTGCCTGACCTACTGTAACTAGTTTAGGCTGTGCTGAAGAATAAAGGTGGTCATACCAAATATTAATGCTTAGGTTTATTAAAGTTATACAAATTCGGTCTTTAACTCAAATATTTTTCATCCATGCATGTTTGCACATTTTTCAATAAATTGTTACACCATTGCTAAACTTATTGGCGCTTCTTCACACGCACATGAACTTGAAAGACATCTCATACTTAATCCATAGAGTATAATATGATGTCAGCCCATCCTTCACAGCTATAACGGCTCCAAATCTTTTGGGAAGGCAGTCCACATGGTTTGGGAGTATGTTTATGGAAATATTTTTGGCTGCAGATGTAGCTGCTGGGTTATGGAAACACACTGTGCTTAAACTAATCTGAAGGCCTCATGAAGTTTGGAGGACTGTAGCGATTGACTATAAAACTTAGCAATTTTAAATGGCCTTCCACATTGTGGCTGAGTTGCAAATGTTTGAAGTAGTCAAGGTGCCTGGGTGCATGATGCTTCACAGTAGGTATGGTGTTCTTGGGATGCAACTCAGTATTCTTCTTCCTCCAAACACGACGAGTTGAGTTTATACCAAAAAGTTCTACTTTGGTTTCATCTGACCACATGACATTCTCCCAATCCTCTGCTGTATCATCCATGTGCTCTCTGGCAAACTTCAGACGGGCCTGGACATGCACTGGCTTCAGCAGCGGAACACGTCTGGCACTGCGGGATTTGATTCCCTGCCGTTATAGTGTGTTACTGATGGTGACCTTTGTTACTTTGGTCCCAGCTCTCTGCAGTTCATTCACCAGGTCTCCCCGTGTGGTTCTGGGATCTTTGCTCACAGTTCTCATGATCATTTTGACCCCACGGGATGAGATCTTGTGTGGAGCCCCAGATCGAGGGAGATTATCAGTGGTCTTGTATGTCTTCCATTTTCTGATGATTGCTCCCACAGTTGATTTTTTCACACCAAGCTGCTTGCCTATTGTAGATTCACTCTTCCCAGTCTGGTGCAGGTCTACAATACTTTTCCTGGTGTCCTTCGAAAGCTCTTTGGTCTTGGCCATGGCGGAGTTTGGAGTCTGACTGTTTGAGGCTGTGGACAGGTGTCTTTTATGAGTTCAAACAGGTGCCATTCATACAGGTAACGAGTGGGGGGCAGAAAAGCTTCTTACAGAAGACGTTACAAGTCTGTGAGAGCCAGAGATTTTCCTTGTTTGAGGTGACCAAATACTTATTTTCCACCCTAATTTACAAATAAATTCTTTACAAATCCTACCATGTGGATTCATGGATTTTTTTTTCACATTCTGTCTCTCACAGTTGAAGTGTACCTCTGGTGCAAATTACTGACCTCTGTCATCATTTTAAGTGGGGGAACTTGCACAATCGGTGGCTGACTAAATACTTTTTTTGCCCCACTGTATGTGCCCTTGGAAATGATTGGAACGTGTGAATTCAATGAATTGCATGAATGATGGATAGTTTTAGAGATACTGCATTATACGTGTTCTCCTGCCATATATATTAAATATGGGGTGGGTCAATATTTTTGCGCAGTACTGTAATCTAAGAATATAAAACAAAACTAACTGCTACAGTTTGTTTTAAACCAATGCTACAAGTTGCTCAATTGTGCATAGCGCTCAGCCAGCATTCCCAGTATATCAGCTGACCTCAGTGCCAGCTGATGCCCTTCTGTACATTTTAAGCCTACAATTGCCCTTGTTGCTACACAATACTTTAAAAGGAAGCATTGACAAGTGGGCTGCATAGTATTTCTCACAGTTTTGTTTTGGTTGACGCTGATATTCTGCTGTCACGGACCTAGGCTTTCCATTAAGGTGACTGGAAGGGCATGAACATCTCAGAGCTGAAACAGACTACCAAATACAAATTACAACTATTGGAAATAACATTCATATTTTGAATAAAGTGTTCTCATTGCTATTTGTTTGCCTATGTTTAGATGCTAAGCAGTTCAGTGTTGCTGGCGTTACAATTTTTATCTTAAAAATGGCTTCTGGCTAGGATTAGGGTTGTTTCACTGTCACAGTGAACTAAAATGTTAAAGCTGCAGGGTGTAAAACATGAACCATGAGCTGAAAGATGCTGCAAGGGAACTGTTATGTTTATGACAAGCAACCTTCTTTGTATTGCATTTCTTACAGTCATTTAATCTGTTATTAAAAAAAAATGTCTAGTGCAGCTTTAAGTCTTAAAAATTGCAGATCACAGATAACACAGAACATTATCAGAACAAAGTAAAGATTGTCTAATTGGTCCTTTATAGAAAAATAAATATCAGGTCAACAAATACTGTAAATCTACTAAAAGGCATCAAACAGTTATTTAAATCCAGACTTTAGCTCTGTCCCGATGGACTTGTTTTTTCACACTTCAAATGGATAAATAGACCTTTTCAGGGAAAAGTTAATCATTGATCAACCAATTACTTTAAGTGAATCTTAGAACGGTATGGATTAAATTAAATTTCCCTGCTCCCAGGTTGTCTAGTGAGGCTAAACAGTGTGGCTGTGGGAAATGTAGCAACAGATGCTGCTCATGTGGGTGGTGTACTTATGGTTTGCCCAATAATCTTACACTTCAGTGAGTGAGAAGTGAGAAGCGTCATGTTGAGTGGGTTTTTAAAGCAACTGCAAGCCGTGAACCTGTGTTTAAATAATCTAGTGTATAATTCAATAAAGTGGCGCTTGTGTGTATTTTAGAATATGTTTATAGCTTTAAGAATTGTTCAGTGCTGATGAATTTTGACTACACAGCTCAAAATTTGTTTAGATTTTTGCTTCGATGCAGCACTATTTGCATTCTCTACTTGAGAAATGATGATGCAGTTTTTTTTCCCTGAGAAACAGACACAAACCTACATGTCAAATTTGCACCAGTTCTATGACTAAAGGCTCCACCATTCCTCATTTCCCTGGGTGAAATAACTTTAGGTTTCCAGCCAGCCAGGCATATAAACACTGGAATTTGCACTGAGAAAAAAGGTAAAAAGATACAGGGAAGGAGTATCCAGAAGGAGTCTCATGTTAAGGGCAATCACATCTTGGCTTAGTTGGTTTTAGCTGCTTTTCAAAGAAAGCTGTCAAGGGAGAAAACAGACAATACAGCTAAAGGCAAAAAGCAACCGGGCCCACAGTATAATGTCATTACATGCTCATGATTGATTTATGTTGCTAGGCTTTCTTTTCATTATTGGTTCAAGTTAATCTCGCAATAATTTTTTTCTGGCAGACAATGCAATTTAATCTTATTATTACTATGCTCACAGTTTGCCAGAAGGTAAAAGGACACATTTCATTGTTTCTACCTTGACCTTATCTACCATATCAAAGAACACATATTCTTTCATAAACTCTTTTAATTAAATTCCTCTCAATAGTCGTTACTCATTTGTAGGTGATGCACATGTGATCACTAATGCAATTGGAATACAGCCATCTATCCATTTTCTCAACCTCTCATCCTAGCCCAGATGTCATAGGAAACGAGGCAGGGTCGTCAGTCATCATGGGGGTAGAACGGAGACACAGCCATTCATGCTCACATCTATGTCTAATTTGGAATCGCCAGTGATTCTATGTATAGCAATAGGAATTCTCCAGAGATTTTCCAACAATGCATTCCACAGTAAATCTACAAATGTCAACTAAAACCCATTAATATGTGTGCAAATTACACCCGTCTAGATTTAAGATACTTATAAGTCATTGTTAAATTATGTTAAATGTTACCAAATGTTATGCTCAAACACAGAATTTTCTAGCTTTTGAAAAGTTGGTGGACGAGAAATGTCAGTGGATCATAATTAAGTCTCCATCCTCTGGGATACAAAATTTCATACCATGTCAACTAATACATTTTGCTGGAAGAGTCTCAGGAGACTCTCTCTCTCTCTCTCTCTCTCTCTCTCTCTCTTTAGGGCAAAATCACGTTTTATCATTCAAATACAAAATCTACCTAATCAGCAAAGCATTGAACTGTCAACTCTTCTTCTAACCTTGAGGGTCCTGGTTGCGGGGCATTTTCTGGCTCTAGGGAATATTCTGGACTTAGGGGAGGAGTATTCATAGCCTC
>NW_005187487.1:1898540-1914239 GCF_000239375.1 Pundamilia nyererei | reverse complement strand
GAGCAAGCATGACTGGGGACATAGTACTTTAGTGACTTGTGCTAAAATAAAAGTAATGTACTTTTAATGTATTTATCCTGTGTATATATCAATGTGTTCTATGGTAGAGGGGGGTTAAACATACAAGAAAATGGTTTAGAAATAAGCATTAGACAAGTTTTACACTAAATATACCATATTATGTCATTAGGACTCAAATGGCACCGAATAGTAAGAATGACCCTCCTACACACCAGACTTATCGATACAGCCATAGCCAGATATGAAAATGAAGTATATACCTATATAGAATAATTTCAGCTACTCCCTTATTCCACTGGATCAACAAAGAAAGTAGCTCTAAATGTTTGATTTGGTAGATTTTTACACCAGATGCCGTTCATGACATAACCCCAAAGTGATGTGTGTTTTCTTAATGTCAGACCAGGGGTTTTGCTTGTTAAGAAAATGTGTAAATGACTAGACTACAGAGCCTCTGAAGAATATAACTAACTACTTATATGATTCTTAAATATGAGCAGACCATGTTCACTTAGTTAGTGCCAGTTTCTTGCTCGCCTCCTAAGGGGCAAAGCTACATGGTACAACTAAAATTTATTGTGCATTTAGTGTCAGTGATATAATATTGTTACCTTCTCAACATATGGAATAGATCAGCAGGGTTTCCTGCTCATGGCAGATTGTTATTCAGGTCATGCCAGCTGAGATCCAAGGTTGCAGAGCCAATATGTTCTTACTGCAGTGTGTTCATTCCAGTTTCTGGTGTACGGGATTCTCTGTCTTTGGGCTTCCTTGAAAATGTGGATATTTAAGAAGCATTATGTGGTTGTGCTTAGTAAAGGACAAAGAAATTGTGGTGTGGGTGTGTTAAGTACCTGCTGCACTCCTGGTTATGAACAGTTTAGGATGGTAGTGAAATGTACCTGAGCTTCTTAGTGTTAAAGTAAATTAACTGATTAGCTAAGCACTACTGAGATAGGCTAACAAGTATTGTACACATAGAAAGCGTGTCAGAGAGCATGGGACTTAACCTAGATTTAACACGCAGGGGTTACAAATTTGAAATACAGTAACAGAGAAAACACACCAGGAGCAGAATCCTGTATTGGATGAATTGCATTCCATTGCAAGCTAGTTTCAAATGAGAGAACCTATTATAACTGCATTGTACTGTATTATTCCTGACGCACTGAATTAGGGCATAGTGCTGCATGCTGGCATTAAAGCTAGAATTATGCACACATTTAGTCTTTTATTCAGCAATAAAATTTGGAGATTGTTCTCCAAAAAATGTCCCACATCAGCCCTGGTTAGCAGTACAGTTCTGCTATAGATTAAACATGTGGTAGGTGTACAGTAAAGGAGCCTTTGTGCTTTTTCTCTCTCAGGTGCTATTTTGCTTCAGGCTTTATCAAAGCATGTTTCTGTTGCTGATAAGCAAACCACAGCAAAAGCTAACAGCTGCCTTGGGACACTGTAGCTACATTAGCCATAGCAGATTTCCAACCTTTACAGATGCTTATTCCCTTGAGGCAGATGCTCTGCCTCAAGGGAATAAGCCAAGAAGCTGACAACTGTACACAACTGAGGAAAGGAAATAATATGCTGCATGACATGAAATGCAAGAAGTGCAGGGCAGTGGTTTGCGTTAACTTCTTTAATAGGGCTACCTTGTATTTCTGGTCTAGGGAAACAAAACAATTCAGTTTGAATCTGATTGTCTCTAAGAGTAGCTGTGTATATGGACCTAAACTAATAAGCTACTTAGCACAAGGAACCTAATAACAACCATGACATAATTATGTGCAGCAAAACACTAATGTGTGAAACAACAGACAAGCACATGGTGTAGCTCATGTAGCTATCGGCTCCCTAATTGTCTGTGTTAGCCTCTGTTGAGCAGCTGGAGGGACACAGTGTCACATATGATGGAAAAACAAAGCACTGACCCTTGGAACCCCAGCTGGAGTTACTCCGTAACATTCTCCATCCACGGAAAGAAATATCAGATTGCAGCTGACCTCAGTCCTGCTGCTCGAAATCCCAATGCCGCCATAAGAGGCTTTACTACAGGCTAGAGGCGGGTGAATAGGGATAATTTAATGAAACATTAGACAAGTGCACTCCACAGTCCTTTAACAAATTGCTTCTCTGACTGCCAAGCTTGGCTCAATTTGGGTTGCCTGAAGGAAGAGCCGAGTTAAAAGAGCAAAGAAAAGAGAAGAATGAGCAGTTATTCACCTGCAGCATTTGGGAGGGGGGGGGGGACTTCAGATATGATGGTTCCTCAAAACAATTGAAATATTGGAGATGAAGCTGTGCTGTCATACCGCCCTTAGAAAGACTACTAGTGGATTTTAGAATTTTCTGCAGGATGGATTAAGTGTGATGGCAGGCTGTTGACTTCTGACCAGGAAAAGCAGAAGGCAGCACTTTCCCCGATCCACAGCCACCTATGGACATAAACAGGTGGCTGCCGGGGTACTGGCAACGCTTATTGCCAGGGTAGGCGAGTAAACAGTGGCCTAGTTAAGATGCTGGCACAGCCCAGGAAAGCATTTTTTGTGGTGTCACAAAGTGGATTCACCGCCCATGGCTTCTTTGCACTACATATTATTCTTAAGCTTAGGATTTAAAGGTAGCCCCTGAGTAAAGCCTTGAATTAGCTTAATGGGAAGGATCAGGCACGTGACTCAAACCTCACGTGCAGAGATAGTCACAAACAGCCGTCTAAAACCAATATGATGATTGATTTTGTTTTGCTGGGAGAATGAATTATGCCCATGCATGTGTCTCTGTATTTCGGGTGGATTTGGAAGTGTGTGCGAGGCATATGGATCCCTGATGTCTCAATAATGAGGGCAGAGAAAGGCTCACAGACATAAAATGGTTTTTGGCTGTACTCTTTTCTTGTGGGTGCATACGCTTTAAGATGTAACATTGTTCATCACATTGTTAGACTCTCCCACATACATTTATGTAAAGACACACAAACCCAAGACTGCCAAAGGGAAATGAAGAAACACTTTTTTATTGGTTGGGTTTCGCTTCACAGCATTGCATTCATCAAGCTAACATAAGCAAAGAGTGAAGTTTAAAACTGCTGCTGTTTTGCTTATGCTTAAGCAAATATGTATCTGGAAATATTTTGGTCTAGCCTGACTACATTTTTTCAGGGTTTTTAAAGGAGGCAAGCTTGATAACAAAAATCAAGAAAATGCTATTAAACCATTTATTACCAAGTTTTTCTGGTAGCCATCAGTAAAAATTTACATTGTATGATAATTATTGGCATCAAGATCAAAGATCATGCTTTTTTCATTGAACCTGTTTGAAAGACTTTCATTTATGCACAGAGCTGCTAGAGGTTACTTTGCTTCAAACATAACGACGGGTCAAACAAAAGATTGCAGAAAACAACAAAGAGGAGGACAGTTTCATTGAAAGAACAAATGAAAGCCGAGTACAGATTCATTGGACAGTATTGTTTGGTTCAAGATTCCCTGTAATTTAAAGGTTTATTAGTAGTGTGCAGACCATTTTCCTTTAAATGACATAATAAGTAATACAGCTACATTAACAGGTTTGTAATCTGGGTGACATGATCCCTTTTCAACCAACCTTTATCATAGTAAAGCTCATTCATTTGAAATGAAATGCAGTAAACAGTACGAAGAACTATAATCAGATCACTCAAGATTATTTCTTAATACTTTGCATTAATTCAAAGTATTTTGTGTTACCATGCAATACAGTGTATTCCTCTAATCCATAGAAAGCCGAATTAGAAATATGCAGCAGATGCTGTTTCTGCCAAAGCTCATTGAGACGTACTTTGACACATCAGCTTACACTGGATGTAACACCAGCTAATGCAGGGTTTGTGTGTGTGCAGCGAACTGGCATTGTTGAGTGTTAGATTAATGATGTGCTGCTGTGTATTGTCTAGGAAGTTAGTACTGAAGTTTTTTACATGATATGTTCTCCAGATTAAATTCTTTTTTTTTTAATAGAAGGTGATAGCATAATAATAATAATAAGAAGAAGAAGAAGAAGAAGAAGAAGAAGAAGAAACAATGAATTAAATATTGTCAAATTTTATACTGTTAGTATTCAGCTGGCAGCTACTACAGTTTTCAGCATTTAGTTGACTAAATGCTGAATTTCTGTGAAACTAAGCCTAAATAAAGGCAGAGGAAAAGGAGCAGCAAGCTGCTGTATCCATAGTATCATATATTCAGCTGATGCTGTGAGCTATAGGCACATCTATAGCTTCAATCATAAAAGCTTGTGAAAGAAGTAAAAAGAGCGCATTCATCATGTAAGGTGTCACTTTTTCCTTGTCTCTCATTACTGTCGTATCTCTAGTATGTTTCTAGTTGTTTCTCTTATGTCAGTGTGCTGTAACTGGATTGGGCAAAGAAGGATAACTGCTGCATTTTTGCCACAGCACAATTGATAGTCAGAAGTTGCCAATGAGATAAACTGATGGCACCGTATCACTTAATCTCAGCAGTATTATGGGAAACCACATCATGCTGATATAAGCTGTCACATATGATAAAATTTACAGCATATATTTCACAACAGAGCTCTGCTGTCATGCACATTTATTTAAATATTTACATATTTATTCTGAGTGATCCCTTATTGTGTGATATCAGAAATGCTAACTGAATCTAATCGCTGCTTTGGATGACATAGCTGCCATTCTAGGTTGCAAAGAAAACTGAGGTGTTTTTCTGTGCAGTGAAGCCATTTAAATGGGTTCTTTGACCTCAGCTCACAGTCATCCTGAAAAAATCTGTTTCTTTCCTTTTCACGCTCTTTATTTTGCAGTGGTTTTTTCCACTGTCCATTGTGACTGGAGTTTCTTGTGACTCCTTATTCTGTGTCATTTCATGGCAGCAATAGATCACAGAAGAGAAGGAAACAACTGGGCTGATTTTTGTTTACCCAACACAAGACATTTGTATTTCCTCTTCAGTGAAAGAGGGAGAGCTGGGTGAGGAAAGGTCCTCGTTTGTAATAGACTCTGACCCATAAGGACACCACCACTAGCATTAAGGAAAGACTTGGCTATTGGTCCAGATCAAGAATTGCAAATCAAGTTCTTTCCAGCCTTAAGCTTATGACACAACGTGCCAAAATATCTCAGCTTAGACTTATAATAAGAAAAAAATCTCAGTAAAGGCATTAGGAAAAGCTTGCATCCCTGAGATCTGTCTGTACACTCATAAGCACTTTGCACAGATCTGTGGTATGCAGGATCTAAATGAGTCCACAGGCTTTTTCTCAGGTAATGCTGACAAGCAGAACAATCACATTAAACTCTGCATGCGTCATTAAAATATCCATTGCTGGCTCTGTAGACAAGTATTAAGATCTCTCTATGGCAGGAGTTTGGGAAATTTACCTTTGATCAGGAAATATCCAGAAAGGCAGTACATAAGTAGGATTCATGCTTAATAATCAAAAGGGGCAGCGGTCTGTTTCTATTTCATTTTAAATCTTTGCTTTAGATTTTTTTTCCTTGTTCTTTTCATTTCTGAGGGATTAAACCTTTCACAGATGTTTTACCATGTCCAGTCACAGTCTTGGAAGGTTGCCCATTGTAGCAGCTTTGTTTCAGCGCATTCACAGATATATTTCGACGTCAGAGGCCGGGATTAGTTTCTTTACACATGAGGGCAGAATGTCGCAGCCACAGTGTGGTCTGTTAGATTGTGTTAGATTATAACGTCACAGTGAGCAGAACGAGAAAATATAAACTGTAAAAATGACTGCCGTGTTCTCGAGCATTGAGCTGGACAAGTGCATGCTGGTTTATTAAGACTATAACTTGCTAGCATTTAGCAAATTGACTGTGGAAGCCTTAGTAGGCTTTAAAGTACTAATGAGATCATCCAACAGTGCCTTAAGAACACCTCCACCCGCTGCAGGATGTAACAAGTAATTAGCTTTCCATATGAAATATTAACATGCATTTTTTTTCTTGTAGGTCTCCTCATTTACCCAAAAAGCAGGAGAGCACTACATTAGATCTTTATCTTTAAACCTCCATCCTCATTTGTACAATTTATTTTATCAAGTTCTTCAAGCTGTAGTGATATAAAAGATATTTGGCTTAGAAATGCAGAGATGTGTTTGAAGTGTATTAAGCATTACATCACAACTGGTCTATAAGGTCTATAAGCTATATGGTTAATAATTCTAAATAAAAGAATAGGGTTAAATATCAAAGAGGCAAACTGCAATTAGGAGATATGCTCTGACGCAAAATAACCAAAGTTTATAAAGTGCAACTTAAAAGTTTGTTAATAACCTAAATGTGTGAGGAGAAAAAGAATTGTGGCATTGCTTTGTGGCATTCTTAGTCAACTTTTTTCCTAATAAAGTTGAAGAACTATCTCCTAAAAAGAAGTGGCTCCAAAAAGGTAGTTCAATGACAGAGCAATAGACTGGAAAATATGATATATATTCCTGTTCTCAACTCTTCCTCATTTAAGCCTTCTTGTTCCAGTAGTCCACTTCTATTCAGTGTATACAAGATCACAGGACCCTAAAAGCTTTCATCAGGAACTCAATGAGACGTGGCAAACAATACCAAATGCCAGCTTTAAGCTAATTGTACAATTTACCATCAAGTGTGGGATCTACCAAGGAAAGGCCCTGTCCCCGTTGCAGAGGGAGTGGCTGGCATCCAGAAATCCTACCAGTGGCTGGACAAAGGTGGACTGAAAGACAGCGCAGAGGCACTAATCATGGCAGCACAGGAACAAGCTCTCAGCACAAGATTGATAGAGGCTGGGGTCTATCACACCAGGCAAGACCCTGGGTGCAGGCTGTGTAAAGATGCCCCTGAGACAATCCAGCACATAACAGCAGGGTACAAGATGATAGCAGGCAAGGCATAGATGGAACGCCATAACCAAGTGGCTGACATAGTGTACAGGCACATCAAAATGGGAGATGTCTAGGGTAGTTGAGAATGACCAAACTAAGATCCCTTGGAACTTCCAGATACAGACAGATAAACTGGTGATGGCCATTAAACCGGACACAGTAGTGGTGGACAAGTAGAGGAAGACGTCTGTAGTGATAGATGTAGCTATACCGACTGATAGCGACATCAGGAAGAAGGAACACGAGAAGCTTAAGAAATACAAAAGGCTGAGAAAAGAACTCAAGAAAATGTGGGTGTGGGTGAAGGCAATAGTGGAGGGAGGAAGACGACAAAGCGGACAAAAAAAAGATCTGAGATCTCTGTCCAGTAGAAAGCAGTCGCAGGAAAAGCAAAGACACAGTGTATGACCTTCAAGCTCTGGTAGACGACGCGAATTGAAGGATAAAGACCGCCTCTCACTGCGAGAGGAGAATTTTTATATATTATAATATATTAAAATTTTTCCTCTCGCAGTGAGAGGCGGTCTTTATCCTTCAATCCTTTTTTTTGTCCGCTTTGTCGTCTTCCTCAAACAAAAATCCACACACATAAAAAAAAAATCCACCGAATTGAAGGATAAAGACCGCCTCTCACTGCGAGAGGAAAATTTTTAATATATTATAATATATAAAAATTCTTTAATGAACATAAATTTTTTTGTGTGTGTGGATTTTTGTTTGAAACTTTCTGAGCTGTGTGCTTTAGTTAAAATCCATAATTTTATAGTTCAGATGATTTTTCATCAGCCATCTGGAATATAGACACATTTC
Organism: Pundamilia nyererei; assembly: GCF_000239375.1. Lineage (NCBI taxonomy): Eukaryota > Metazoa > Chordata > Actinopteri > Cichliformes > Cichlidae > Pundamilia > Pundamilia nyererei. The sequence goes on along the minus strand of NW_005187487.1, from coordinate 1,906,523 downwards.
ATTTACAATTGGAGACTTATTGTGAAGTATTGGGTTTGACAGGTGTGATGATTGTGGTGTTATTGTGTGCAGTTGAATAGAGCAACAACAAGGGCAGACAAGGAAAAGCAAAACTTAAGTTCTTAAATAAGTGTCAGTGCACAAGATTAAGACTGTCAGTTCGATTCTCAGGTAGCACAAACTAAATTCAAATTGCCTGTGTTTTTCAAACTTGAGTAAAGGTGGACTGTGCAGCTTCTGTGACAGCTTGATGTGACTGGTGTTATATGAATCATACAACAATGAAGTCTTTTTTTCATGAGGGAAACAATTACACAAGGACAACTCATAACAAATTGCAATGTTATTATCTTTTCACTGCCTTTTTCCAAAGAACAAAGAGTTCTTAATAACATTCTCTGGTAATATCACTCACTGGTATTCTACAAGGCAGAAAATGTAAAGCACATTCAAAAACTATTCAACCTACAAGGTTTGCAGGAATGATTCATTAGCTGACTCATGTTAATCAGGGATGTATTGAAATATGTAACGTCCCTTGTTAACCTTTCATTTTGTGCCGGCTGAAAAAAACTGTAGTCAGCCAGGAGGCATAATGATCACTGTATGATAGATTTTAATAACATATTTATAACTCAGGAATGTAAGTAGAGTTTTTGGTTGTTATGTCTGAGGATATAAGCCATTACTGGGTGATATGTGTAAAAGCCGGGCTAATGGTACATTATTTCATATAAAATCTTGGCAAATAATAATACTAGAATAAAAGAATAGCCAAGCTACATCCCATAAGTTGAAAATAATCAATAAATCGTGACACATTTAGTGGAAGAATACTTTACAATAAATCCATTCTATAAAATATTTGAAATGACCCCCCAAATATTATTAAAGGAGTAAATCATTACAAACTTGTAGCGCACAAAAAGTTCATAAAATGTTACTAATGTTCTACAGCACATATGGGCAGAAATCTGTGCCATCAGAAACTGTTTTCAGAAAAAGCAACTAATTTCAGAATAATAACAGAAATAACAGAAAATGAAATAACAGAAATAACAGAAACTAATTTCAATTTAGTGATGATCATTTTCAAACCATAAATTCAATTTCAAATTAGACTAATTCAAATTCAGTTTTCAAAAGCATTTATTCAAGTTACAATTCAGATTCAATCTGAGCAATTCAAATTCAAATTTAACTTATTCAAATTCAGTTTTCAAAAGCATTTATTCAAGTTACAATTCAGATTCAATCTGAGCAATTCAAATTCAAATTGAACTTATTCAAATTCAGTTTCTGATGGCACAGATTTCTGCCCATAAGCACATGTCATAAAAATGGACCGAGGTTTAAATTTAAACTCGTGGTGTTTTTTTTTCTTTCTTTAAAAAAAACCCCGAAATAAATATTATTATTTTTAGGTTGAAACCATTAGGCTAAAGTTAGTTTTAACGTTTAAAACAGTCAAGCTAAGGTTAAAGGTGGAAAAGTTAAGCTAACAGTACAGAAATGTTAGAAAGATGAACCAAATGGCAAACAGAACAAACCTACTATGATTTAAAGCTAACAGGCTGTGTTTGTGTTTTGAGTGTTAGTCATTTTCTACTGCATTCATCATTTAGATGTTTGTGAACTTTATATCTAATTACAGGCAGAGTGTTTATGTTAAAATTAATGCACTGAAGTAGTTATTCAGTCTGTTTGGGAGTGTCTTCTGACAACTGGGATGATTTTTTGTGTTCAGATAGATATGGATTTAAATATTAGAGCATTAACCCGACAACTCTAAAGGTTTCAGCCAAAGATTTACAGTTTCCACTCAGAGTCAATACGTGGTGTTTATGCGGCTCGCTGGATATCTGCTGGACAATGATACATTATAGTGACTTTAGAAGGGCACTTGAAGAAATGAGACTTCAAAGAAGCAACTGAGATAGCAGCTGCCCAATCAGATCTCACTTTGGCAGGATAATAGCATTCAGGTCCCTGGAGGCAGAAATGAGGATGTGTCATAAATTATGAATTTCCATGAGAACAGATATGGATGGTGGTGTCATGCAATAATTGGCACAGCACTTAGCTCCAAGAGAAGCTGGCTGGTGGCTGAGTGATGTACGCCGCGGGCACCTGCCTGGAAAACATGTTGAAGTGATTTGCAAAGTCAGCATGTCGCAAAGAAGCGTCCTTTATTACCATGTTGACCCAAGGCTGTATGATGGGGCCACACAGTAGGGAACAACAGTAGGTTCAAGGTTAGAAGAAAACTGTGCCTATGGTGTGAACCTGGAATTGAAACTATACCCACACATGTTACTACCCAGCAGTGCAACTCTAAGTTCAGGCATGACGTAGTCAGGTAAAATGAGAAAAGTGATAAGCTAAAATGTGTGTGTGTGTGTGTGTGTGTGTGTGTGTGAGTTTTAAATAATAAACCACACTGATTTCCAGTCAATGATAAGCGATCAGTAAACACTATCTTCATTAGAAAGATCTAAGCTATACCAAAACAACTTCACATTTTTCAGCAAAGAAACAATGCAGTGCATAACAAAGCATTTCAAAACACGCGTTCTTTAATTATATGCAGTCTTTGCAGATGGAAAGTTTGTGTGAAGGAAGGGGAAAATGGTAAAGCAATGTACAAGCTTACAAAGCATAAAAAGGTAAAATGCAATCTGAACCCAAACTGTACTTCTACGTACATAAAATCAGATCTCCCTCTGATTCTGCAACGACAAAATACCAGCATAAACTAGTAAAAAACACAAGTATATGCCGACCCCAGCCAAGCAGTCAAAGGTTGCTACAGCTGGCAAGACTTTTCTGTGAAGTGTTCCTTGACCTGGATTTCACCAACTTTGCTGTCAGTGTGTTAGAGCGCTCAAACACTAATAGAAAGACCTTGTTTCCTCATTAGGATAGAGATCTGTGCCAGTGTTTGGAGCAGTAGTCTAAATTTAACTGGTAATTATGTAACATCTCAGGGTGTGTTGTGGAGTAACACAAGTATTATTACTTCAAAGACTAAATAAGCAACATGACCCATAAATTTAAAAAAAGGAATGGATAATGTGGAATGCATTACTTTTTGAGTAATCCACAACAAACCTTATTATTAGACCAGTTGAACTGTTTTTAATTGATAGCTCAAGTAAAAACACTTTAAGGCAGCCACTATGCAAAGATCGTAGAAAGGTCCAGTCTTAGGTCAATGTCTTAATAAAACTTAAAGAGGTAGTTTAAACACAGTTCACATTTTACAGGTATCTGATTTTCTTATGAATTAATTTTGATAGACTGTGTGTGCTTAGATCCTGATCTGATCATTATTAGAGCCACTCTTTAAAGATTAGAAAGGTGAGCCTCATGATCGTAGCAGTTGTGTTGGGAACATTGATTTTTAAAATTGTGATGACGCTATGCTTATTTTATGCATTTCCCCCCTAAAATGTAACAAATAAATTGTCTAAAAACAAAACACCAGTCATAAAGAAATCTTGTCATGTATCTTACTAGATATAATAAATCCAGAAACAAGCAGCAAATATAGAGGCAGGTTTCAAAATTATGCTGGCCCCCAAAACAACAGAGCAAACTCCAGACCTCGGCTATAGGTTTCTAGGGCCACTCGTCTCTTTTCTTCTAAATAAACAGGATTAGAAGCCACACAAATGTCCAAGATCAGTGCCATTTCTCATCCCATCCTGCTCCCTGTCTCTCCGCATTGTTTTCCTGCAGGTGAAAAAGTGAACGGATGAGGTGGAGGACACACACGTGCACGCACACGCACACACACACAGATACACACACACACACACACACAGACAAGCACACACACAAACGTCACCTTGCAACATTCATCCGTGGGAGGAAGAGAACAACTTTGGATTGTTTGTTGCCCGCGGGAGGAATTCAAGGTCAGTGCATAGTGCGTTCACACACGAACTCACAGAGTCTGACTTGAGAACAAATAAACAGAAGGACAGTCTTCCTTTCTGTTGCTGCTTGACTATAATCATAAGCTTAATAGATAAATAATAGAGTTTTATATCGGTATTTATTGACAGTTCATTTCATCCTTGCATTCTTTCACCAGTTTTTTTTTAATCCTTTTCACTTAAGCTTCCATCTTTGGTCGTCCCTTTTTAACCCCCCCCAGACACACACACACACACACACACACACACACACTCTTCCTTCCTTCCTTTTCTTGATCTTGCAAGTCTTACTTCCCTCTTTCTTTTTTCTCTCTTCATTTCTTACTTCCTTACTCATCTCTGCTTGGCTCTGAATTTTATCCCCTCCTTCCTCTCTCATTTATTTTAATCCCCGCTTTCTTTTTCATTTTGCTTCTGCTGTCCTTCCTTCTGTCCTTTATCCCCCCTTAACATTTCTTATATCTAAAGAAAACCACAAGTCAACACACCAAACAAACATTAGGCTGTCCAAGGATTTTTTTCCCTATGAAGTCCACATACTGGGAAGAATTTGGATTTTAATTGCTTCCCCATAGATCCCTGCCTCACCAAGGAACTGGGTTAATTGCATAAGAAGACAGAGGCATTTTAATTGAATGCTGCCAGCCACAGTAACTCCAGCAAAGCCGTGTCGCAGGTTATTTAGCTACAGCTATGGAAATAAAGAAGATATCCAGCTGTTTTCTGGGAATGACGACGCCAGTTTCAAAAAGCTTTTAAAGTGTCATTCCTGCAAAGACATCCTGACAGGATCTTGTTTACTGTGTCTATTTAGCAGTTCAATGTTGTAAGTGAGCTACACCTACAAAGGTTGCTTTAAGGTTAAATATAGTACAAACACTTTACTTACTACTAAGTTTTCAAAGCCTTCACTTCATGTCAATCTAACATTGCTTCCTCTAACCGATTCCCATGGGGGAAGGGATTTGATATCCCTAAGCAGCAATGTATGAATCTATCCACTTCAAATTAACATGGTGTTTTTGCCAGGGTCTTAAGGGTGGATTGAAGTGAAATAAGATTAGTTCATCATGCTCATCTATTTGTTATAATCATGCCCCAAAAGTGTTGAAAACAAGCAAGCACTAAGGTTTCATGTCGACCACACAGTGGCATTAGTTGTGCACTTATTAGTTAACTTATAGTCCTCAGGCTGATCTCACAGCTGCATTATTAACCAAGAAACTGTTAAATGTCAGGATGATAAACTAATGCACTCAATGTGTGGAAATCAAACGTTTTTATTCCCATTTTATTCCCAATTATATTGTGGGATTTTAGCCAGTCATTAGTAAGAACAGACAAGGATATCACACAATACCTGATCATCCCTCCTCAGCCCCTCAGTTTATATCTAGCCTTCTTTCTCCCTCCTTCTTTCTTTTCCTTGAATTTCCCTCCCCTGCCTTGTTCTTTCTTCTTTCGGCCTTCTCTGCTTGATTCTGTTTTATCAAGCTCTACTTCCTTTAGTTCTCTTATTCCTTGATTCCCTGATTGGTTTTATTGTTCCCTTCCTCACCCCCTGATTATTTTTTCTGCTCCCAGCCTCCCTCCTGTCATTTCTTCCTTATTTTTATTTTACTTCCTATATTCAAAAGGCCTCAATTTGAATCGAAACTACTTCTAGATGCTAATAGAGGCTTGGAATAAATATCATGTACTGTATGTATACAAATTATAACAGGGTCAAATATACGCAGAACGCAGTCAGCTCTGCATGTGGCACTGGGCAAAACAACAGATTGATTTCATTAAATGAGTCTTGTGTAAATGCACTCTCCTATATTAGTACCTAATACAGAAATGGTATGGTGCAACTAAAAAAAGAGGCAGATTTAAATCAGCGAATTACAAAGTATGCAGTTGTCTGTTTTATCAAATAGGTTAAGTCTTTCAGTTTAACCAGTCTGTAGGATGTAGTATTAAACATGGAGAATATCAGAACAGTTTGCTTTAAAAAAAAAAAAAATAACTGAAGTGAGTTAGTTTCTGAACACTGTGTCATTCATTCATCTACTCACGCCATCTGCCCAGTCTGACTAACAAAAGAAGGTCTGGATCTGCCACATGTTTTTTATTGACATTACAAAAGAAAATGATGTGGAAAAAATGTGTGTAAATTGCTACATCTGATATACTCTACATCTATAATTAGACTACAGACATTTGAATGATCAAGAGTGAAAACTGCTTTGATATTGTTTATTTTTCTTGTAAAGTCGAGCCTTTCCTTTGTGACTTTTAAGGGTTCAAAGCTTTTCCCTTCTGTCTTTTTTTAAGTTTCTTCCTTACTCATCAGTCTGACATTGAATCTTTTGTCAGTTTCATATTTTTGTTCTCCCCATAATTTTCTCAGTTTCTACCTTACTTCTTGGTAACTGTAGACAGCTGTCATGGATTCAATGATACCTTTAGATGAGGTTAGGGCCATACACTAACAAACTCCTTCTGACCGATACCTGCCACAGAATCTGTGTAAAATATTCCAACAAGTTACGTTACTAGCTGAGGAAAATAATACCTGTTTTATAGGTTTAGAATCTCAGGGCACTGTGAAGGACAAGGAGGGTCAGCCGGAAACAAAGGGAGACTGTAAATTTTGTTTCGCTGCCAGGGAACATTATGGTGAGCCTATAGTTTGACAACACTAGTTTTAGACCTTATAGGAAGTTTACAGAGTTGTTTACACACATAAGTAATCGGCACCTACACTAATGGACAAATAAAGCAGGGTTGTGTGTTGTGCAGCATACAAACTGCTGATATTCTTCACTGATTTGTATCGGTGTTGAGCTACAGTCACTGTAAAACATGGAAAATTTTAACCAGCAACCATTGCTCATTAACTTAAACTCTTTAACCTCCTACTGTATTTCAATAAGAAGAGATCCTTAGAGGGAATTTAACATGATTTATTGATATACTGAATTCAATTATGCTATTTGGCGATTAGATTCCAATGGACATCATAGCAGTGACAGGAATTAGGGCTGGATGAGTGACTTGCATTAGTTGGGGATGGAGACAAGGTGGGTCGCATGGTTGAGTCTACAAGGAAGAATGAAATATGAGCAGTGCAATTTAAAGAACCTAGAGTGGAGGCTGATTGGCTTTAAGAAAGTGGGCAGAAAGATGATTACCCCCAAGCACATTTGAACCCCAATGTCCAATTTGTTTGAGGAGTGTTGCTGTGTTCCATGCTCAGGCATGATTAAGCATGGCAATGAAAGAGGTGGGCCGATTGTGACTCAGTTGGACCTGAGCATAGTGTGTAGTGTGATCGTTAAGTTCCCCTCATCACTTAACTCCAGCAGTTCCTCAACAGCAGCTAATATTATAAAAATCACTGTGTTAGACAATTAAATTAGGAGACTCTTCATCCTGCCCTTCTTGCAGCATGCGACAAGATGTAATAGGTGTTAATCACTACACGAATTAGAAATCTATACAAAAACTTCAGTGCAACAATGGTAAATAAGACAGAATATCAATAATGTTAGCCAATCAGTGTTCTGGAACTCATTGGGTGAATGGAAATAGTCATTCTGTCCCATTATTCCAGTGTAATTGATATGTTATTAAAAGTCAACCAGCTCTTTCCATAGTGCACCTACCTCTCAACCTCCACACACTTCCTATTCCATAATCTGAATTTTGATAATAGCTAAGGTAATATTGATTTGATCTTTATAAATTATATAGATTAAGAGAAATGTTGCTCTTTGTGAACTGGTTGTAGTTAGAGCTATTTGAGTTGAAGGTTGTTTATAATCTTTTACTAATAATCAATTAACATGCCAAGTGTTTTCAGGAAATATCAACATGTTTCCATGGCTATCGAGTGATTAAAAGTATTGAAACAAGGACTTAGTGAGTTTTTGGATGACTTCAAGGACATAGATGGTGACTCTGTGTTAGGGAGCTTTTTGATTATGCTTCAAATGTTATGTTACACATATTTCACCAGACACAGTTTTCTGTAGAAACAGGAAGCTGACCCTGT
>NW_005187487.1:1897124-1897718 GCF_000239375.1 Pundamilia nyererei | reverse complement strand
CTTTGTCCCCATGTATACCTATGTAAGACATCATGTGTTAATGAACCTATACATACTCATGTAACCTCAATAAAGAGCAGTGTTACGGGGGGAGCCGACGAGAGCAACATAAAGAACTTTGCCTACTCGTGTCTTGCTTTGCTGTGCAATTGAATTGTCTTGAACATTCCAGTGAATAGGTTTATGTTACAAACCTATCAATAACCCTGTCACCAAAAAAGGAAGAAAAAAGTATATCTTGGCCAAATCAAGTGGCAGCTTCTGGGGCTGAAAAATGAAACCTAGCCATTTTGATTGACGGGTGCACCAGCAGGCTAGTGTAGCTGATAATCGTCTGCTAAGCTTGACTACCACTAATCGGAGTCGCTGAGCTGGGGCTTTTGATTATATTTGTGCGTTTGGTGCCTTTGAGAGCATTTTTATGGAATTATATAACAAATAATGTGGCTTGCTGTATGCTACAGATGGTTGAAGATGGTGCCTCAATTTTGGTGAGTACACCATGGACACCTCAGACTTTCATTACAACTTGCCACCTACAGTAGCACAGTTCTGCAATGGTTGGAAGTATAAATGAGGGGAAGAATGAGGCGG
>NW_005187487.1:1894293-1896913 GCF_000239375.1 Pundamilia nyererei | reverse complement strand
GTCAGTTGGTGAAATAGCTGGTTTCTCTGACAGGAAGAAAATACTGCTAGGCACATGTTGTAATGCATTGGAAGTGATGTGCTCAGATCTTCTTTTTTTTTTTTTTTAAATAAAGCCGAGATGTATTGTTTCCACTGCAGATATCTTCAGAGAGTGGGTGTGTTTGGAAGCCTCTCCTAAGAGATCTGTGAAAGGAATATCGGGAAATATGTGATATGCTTAAAACGTTGCCCAAGCAAATTGAGTTCAAAGAACTAAACCAAACTTGACATTCAAACAAAATCTGCTACATCCCACAGTCATGAAGATTATATAAAAACTGGCTGATGAAACTGTAACAGATTTTTCTGTGCAGCAAAATGTGTTTTGCCTACTTTGACTGAGCTTTGATCAGAAAATGTCTGGATGGTGAGATCTCTGAATAGTTTTTTCATCCTTCAGCAAGTGTTTGTGAACTTGTCCCAAAACTTCCACCCTGGTTGGTGAACAGTAAAGCATTAGCTAGTTAATCAAAATGATAAGTGGGTGTGTTTGAAGGCATGTACTTGCCACACATGTTAGGAGAAACGTGTAAGCCAGCTAAGGTTTTGTTTCTCATGTGTGTAATTGTAGTCAAAACAGTGACATATGGTTATAGGTTTCCTGAGGGCCAAACATATATTTCTACCTAGACATTCTTTCATTTGTGCTATAGTAGGCAGTGTTTTGTGCTAAATAAGACTTCTTTTAAAGATACAGATAAACTGGCCTCATGCTGACTGAGTTCTGGGGGAAAACAGAGTAAGACAGTGATAAAGTATCTTCAATTGTTCACTGGCTAAGGATTTTGTTATGCCATTTGGGTTGTACTTTTATAGAGTAAGGACAAAAATATATACTTTTTCATATAAATCCTTGGCCTACTTACACTAAGCACAAAGAGCTACATCCAGTGGGGAGGTTTCCAGTAATAATGCAGCCAGTGTTGCACAATCACAATCATGCAGGACCTATTGGTTCTTATTGTCTGCTTGATGTATCTAGAAAGTGAAGTTGGTAAAGCATGTTTCTTTTAGCCTTTGCAAATCCAACATGACTTTCTACTGAGCTCTGACTTGAACATTTTACTACCTATTATAGGTACCGATTTTTTTTTTTTTGTTCCATGTGATTGTCAAAGTCTAGGTTAATTTTGGAAACATGAAAATCTTGTTGGATGGTTGTGTAGGAAAGAACCATTATGTCTCTCTTTCTGCTGCTTATGGGTTTGACATAATGTTGTTTCAGTTGTGTAGCTTATGCCCTTGTAAAGTGTCAAAATAAATGACTCATCATGCTTTTCCAGACAGAGAAAGATAGTCAGGATGTCATCATTATCTTTTCCTTAAAAAAAATCTCTTAAGCAAAGTAGTTAAGTCTGGAATTTATTTACCACTGACTCACCAAACTGTGTCTCTTTAGTTCAACAGTTTGTAGTTTAGTTAAAGTGACTTAAATAAAAGTGACTAGTGCATCGGAGCCAATTATTCGACTGATGGCAGTAATCTCCATTGAAATGAAAAGATTTAGCCATTATGCATGCTAATTCTAAAGAGTTGCATTCACACCCTGCTGGGAGAGTGGGAGGAACAGTGAAATCTCTTGCCATCCTGGCTCCTGAGCATTCACATTATTCCTAATTGATTAGCCTTATTATAGGCACATGGGAAATAAAAGTTTAGACTAAATTAGCTACTTCTGTGTGTTACATATCTGTCTTTGTTAACAAGAGAAAACAGTCACAAAGAGTTGCCCCTTTTAATTAGCTGAATCAATTGCACCTGCTTTAATGTAAGATTTTATTTTGTCGTGACTGCACTTGTGACTTAGTAGTCATTCGTCCGTTCATCATTGTTTTGGGACTCTGCCTTGATTCTCATTTTACATCTGTCAGCATTGATTCTGCTTTCATTATTTATTTTATGTCTTTTGTGATTACCAGCCTGATGGCGATTATTATCATGGTTTCAATAAGCTAGTTAGTCCTTAGTGTATAGATATGTTCCCTTCCTTCACTTTATTCAGTGCCAGGTTGTTGCTGTTTTCTAGAAAAACCAACCAAAACAAAAGCATGATTAAAAGTGACTTTAAAACTTATTTTAAGCATTTATAATTTCAGTTGGTAATATCACCACACCACCACAGGATATTTATCATAATTTCCACACATCCAGATGAGGAGAAAGGTGATTATGGACAATGGGCAAGACAAATAGAAACTTAGGAGCAACAACTCTCATCAGATTTTGTCTTCTGACACCCTTTGAATGACATCAGCATTAAAGATTTTGGCAGCCTGCATCATTCCCTAGCAAACTTTTAAGAAGAACCGAACAATTTCACAGGTACTGAATTGTAAATAACCTGCAACCATCAGAGATACATTCATATTAATATGAAAGCAATAAAACCAGTTATTAAGTTATTAGTTGCTATTTAAATGCAAGTGCAGATAAGGTAGCAGTATCTCTGACAAAGACAGATGGATATCACTGTCTCATAAAAGTATTTGGGCATTTTATGAGACAGTGATGATCACTTCTGAGCCATCATAAAGCCCTATTAAAGACTTGAACAGAATGTGAAATTAGATGTTAAAAAA
>NW_005187487.1:1811482-1893485 GCF_000239375.1 Pundamilia nyererei | reverse complement strand
AAGTGTACCTCTGGTGCAAATTACTGACCTCTGTCATCATTTTAGGTGGGGGAACTTGCACAATCGGTGGCTGACTAAATACTTTTTTGCCCCACTGTAAAACCTCCGAAAGACACGTCTCTTCATCAAAAACTTGTCAGTGACCTGAAAAAGTGTCTGCCTTGATTAAAAAGTATTGATTGAGAATGGAAGGGGATCTGGGCTATTTTCTGTCAGCCAGAAGTGAAAAAAACAACCAAACTCTCAGCTTTCTATGGTGTTACGACGTGCACTGCACTGGGCTAAACCTGCCGTTTAGCCCATTGAAAGCTCAAGGGCTTCTTAGATACAGATTTGATTTTAAATAGAGCCTTCTGTGATTGTCACTGTCAAACACATACAATGGGACTTAGTTTGACAGTAGTTGTATTTGAATACGCTCTCGTATAACATCATGGGTAATGTCTTTTATTCCTTTCTTCTGTTTTTTCATCTTTGGCACAAGAAAAAACAAAATGAAATGAGTTATCATTATAACATACATTTGTGCCGACAATAGAAACAGAAACAGACAGACAGTACATTCTGCAGCCTACACAGCCTCTTCAGTTTTGAGTAACAGTTCCTGGATGTGCTGTTGACAGTGATGATTAGAACCACAGCTGTTTGTTCTCTCAGAGCTGGTATGACTCAGAGCTTCACGTCTATCTAATATGTGAAACACTTCTCATATGCTGGAACTTATATCTGCTATCGTCCCTCAACTCCAACTGGCCCAACTGTCTTTATTGCTTATTGACTTGTCGGCAGTTTACATGAATACCATGCCATCGTGTAATGCATTTAGAAGGCTTCCTGTTAACTTTCCTATAAAAGTCAATCTGAAATGCATTGGGCAGTCCAATAAATAAAGATAAGGTTGGATCACCACCTGAAGATTGATTATCACCTAAAAATTGATGTTGAAGAATAGAGCAAAACCCAGAAATGTGTTCGTTGTATAGATACTGCATATTATTTGTGTCAGTACTTTTATGAGTTCAGTGGAGGCTATACACATTTGTAGTGCTTCCATCAAATAAGCAATTTCGGAGGGTGGGTAGCCTGATACAGGTTTCCCCCCTTAGGGCTTATGCTATCTGCTCACTGCTAAAAATATTCAGTATTAGAAACTCCCATACTTGACCTGATTTTCTGCTCTTGACAGTACATGCCAAACTGCTGTCCCTGTGCACTACACTCTCAAGACCTGAATGGTGTGCAAGACTAAGTACTCAGACTTGTGCCTTTAAGTATTACATATGTTTAGGGTCCAGATAAGACTGTAGAAACCATCCAACCATGCAAACCTCCAAGTTGTACTAGAGGATGGTTAAAAGTGTGGTGTGATGGGGATAAGGAAACAATGATTAGGGTTTGGGAAACACTGGTTTTAGGCAAGATAGTTAGATATACTACTTTCCTATATCCACATCATATCCTTACACCTAACCACATATAAAAAAAATCAGTATTCCAACCACTTTTAAGTAAAGTGATAAAATTATAACATGGTGTACGCCTGGGTTTCATTTATAATGGACAGTAATTTATTACAGAGAGACTCGGAAATGAGCAGCTTTAATGAAGACCAAAATATCAGATAAGTGGGTAGCAACGTCAAAACTTCTTATTTTGTGGGACACTGTCAGTCAGCCTGAAGATCTGAAGAGGGACAAAACATTATTTGGTGATAAATTATGTGGCAAGTCAGACTCACACAGGCTGTATGCTTGTGCATTAAATGTATCTATATCATTGTTGGAACCAAAATATTAGATAGAAAATGTCATAATGTTTTGGCTCATTAGTATATACTAGCAGTAGACATAAATTGTGATTTGTATTGATCCCATTTGAACATCACTCCTCAAAAGAATGAGCTGGTTCATGGAAAGCTGTGCAAATTCATGGTCTTGAGAGGATTCATAAATACAAAAACCTTTCTGCAATGTACAGAACACAATTGTGCCCCCAAAAGATCAATCCATCGGTACACAAACAGCTGTTTCTTGAGCTTTACAAAAGTCTCCATTGTTGTGCAATCCCCACATTGTAAAAACTGCAATGTCTATATGATTGCATACATAACATTTGCAAGTTGATTCCTCATACGTCTCAATCTAAATTGAGTTAAACCGGATTAAATGGTATGTAGAAAGTAGCAGTGCACTGAACAAATTAATAATATTGCTGTAAGGGGACATTTTTCAGCAAAATGACTAACTACTCTAATGAGAATAATATATCCTCAAATCGCTGCCAGGGTTTAATGATGGCAATGATTGTCAACAGCAAAACACTGTTTCCTAAACACTGTTTAACACAACAGGTGACCATTTAGATTACACAATCTTAATTACACTGAAAGTGGTATCACTGCTGGAAATTTGAGTCACTATGTGATGCAAGGATTCAAACAAAACTCAGAAAACACGAGACTTACTTATTGCATACTTTATTGTACATTTCGATTTACACCGGTATTTCCTATTAATATAAACCTGATATTCATATATCATATATAAGTGACACATTTTATTTTTCAGTGTTATACATAAAGCAAACCCAAAGTTTTTCCTTCGCAAAAAACACTGACATTTTTGCTCTGGCACTTCAGCTTTGTAGTGTTTGTTTCAATTACCTTCAGTTTGGAACTTCAATTAGGAAGTCTGTGATTGGCTTAAGCTTCCACATGACTTAGTTTAGAATGGCACACACCCACATTATGTCCAAGTCATGATGAAGTTGTAATTGTTCCAGTGTTAGAGCAAGAGAATAAAACATTTTTAAAGTTTTCATCATTTTGTGAAGACAGAAACCTTAATAATTCAAGTTTGAAAGCTAAATAAGAAGGTGAGCAAACTGACTAAGAAGCCTGAAGACTCTTGAAAAAAACCTCAGAACTCAATTGCAGAAATAAGAGAACCTCCTTGAAGCATGGCCTTGTCATCAGTGTTCTATTAATCTGGCCTTTAGTGGAGTGGCTTTAAAGATAGCACTAGAGCAGGGCATATGACAGCCTGTCTGGAGTTTGATGAGTGGCATTTAAAGAGCTTTTAAGGGTACAAAGAAAAACATTATACGGGCTGAGGAGGAAGCATGAATTCTTTAGGCTAAAGCTACAAGGGTAACAGGCAAACATTACACATACTTATCATCATGTCATTAGGTCTATCCCTGCTGGAAATATGATGGGGAATATCTGACAAGAGGAGTTATTCACCTTTTAGCAAAATATTTAACTCAAGCCTTCACAGCAATGACATAGTTCAGAGCAGGTGCATGAGTCTGTAGGGAAGGGAATGATTTTTGGTACCCAAAACATGTGTTCTATTTATATCAGCTAGATCTTTTTGTGCTCGTCCACAGAAGGACTGGAAGCTCCCCTTACGATAAGGGTTCAGATCGCGCGAACAGGTGTGAAATGTGTGTGTTTTAAATCATGCTTTTTATTTGTTTTTGTTTCTAATGTCTCTGTAAAGCACTTTGAATCACCTTGTTGTTGAATTGTGCTATACAAATAAATTTGCCTTGCCTTGCCTTGCCTTACATGAGTGCGTTTTCATGAAGCTTCAGCATGTATAAGGCAAGTGTGGGTGTAATACTGGCAAACTTGTCATATTGTATCATTTGAAGTGAACAAAGGGAACAACCATAGGTTAAACCATCATTCAGGGGCCACTGGGTCATTAAGATATCCAATGAATGCTTCCAATTAATGCAAAGCAAGACATTTCTTCTTTAAAGTCTATTAAAACTTAGAGAACATCAGAACAGATCTGCACATAAAATGTGCAAAACTATTTCATTTCTAGTTTCAGTTAATAGAAAAAAAGGAGAAAAAGACATCTTTTTATTTTAGTGTGACTGACTACTGACAAAACCTCTAATGTTTTCCTGATCAAAGGAACTATTGATAGAGGGATGTGTTTTTCTTCCTCTAATTAGCTGGTGACACATATATTGTACTGCCAGACAACAAAAGCCCCACCTCATGCAAATGTGGAGCAACTTTTCATTTGCTTCATCAGAAGAGCTGACTCCATGCTGA
The DNA here is from genome assembly GCF_000239375.1 of Pundamilia nyererei. Taxonomy (NCBI): domain Eukaryota; kingdom Metazoa; phylum Chordata; class Actinopteri; order Cichliformes; family Cichlidae; genus Pundamilia; species Pundamilia nyererei. Next base: position 1,889,413 of record NW_005187487.1, on the reverse strand, counting down.
TGCTGAAGCTAAATATAGAGCCAGCCCTATTTATTCATTCATGTCTCTCTGGGGTGTTTTCTGGTATTTTTGTGCTTCAGCATCTTGTTTTTTGCCATCAGCAGCTGGATTTACAGTGCTCGGCAAACAGAAGGCAGCTTGTTATCAACAAACATCACTGTTTGATCAAAGGGAGGCAAGGCAATGCAGTCATATTTCACTGACTGACAGCATTCTGAATTTTTAATGGAATACTTTATGGGTGTTTTCAATAAGTTAATCACATGCGACACAGCCCAACCTTTGTATGTACAGTCATTTACAGGCTACTTTACTATTAACATCTCTTCTTATGTCAGTGAACTTTGTTTAATGTAATGAAATTGTCAGTTCTGCCTGTAAATCAGCTCACTGAAGGCTTGACCAAACACGAAAGGGGTGGACAGTTTGGAACCAACCCATATGCAATTCTTTTTTTTTTTTATCGCCTCTCAGCGTTCTCAATTATTTATTATTAATTTAGCAGTTTTATAATATAAATAGGATTAAACAACGTATAGAAGACTGTTTTCCATGGGGTCACTGGGTAAATCCAAGAGTATTAAAAGGATTTTATGGTACAGAAAGATGTGTTTATTTATATGGCTCCATGTCCATCTTTTTGTGATTGATTTAATCATTAGGGCTTTAAATACTGCATGTCAAATGCTTAGTCAGAGTGGATTTATCCCTCTAGCAGAGGATTATTTTAATATTCCCAAGTTGCTAGACTAATTTAGATCTCATTTAGTAGTCATATTCTTTCTCCTCTTTTTTTCTCTGTGTGAAGTGTAACTTTTCTGAATAAGGTGGAATGATTTTGCTAAACTTAAAAAAATGCCTGAAGCTTGGCAACACCAGCATAAAGAGCTTATATAAAATGACCATTGGAAAAAAAATAGAAAGCCATCAGGAGAAAACTCTGCAGAAGCTCATCAAATGAGTTTTCTACACATAGGTACTGGTAATTTATTTGACCATACTATACAAACACCAATGTAGACAATGTAGACTTTCTCTTTGTGATGTAATTTTTTTATGTACAGATAGCACTAGGATAATAGGATGATTCTCCAGCAGCTTTCTTCTAAGATTTATTTGAAATAAACTAGAATACTGTATCAATCACACAGCATTTTAATATGCATTTCAGGTTTAGACTTGAGTATTTTAAGACCCTAGGAAGTATTTATTTATTTATTTATTTTACTCGATTTCATCAAGTACATTTATAGAAGCATCTGACCTTGATTCCTGCAAGATTCCATCTAGGACAAAGCAATATATAAAAGAAGAGCCGAGTATGTTCTTCCCCATCGCTTGCTGCATTGCGAATCCTGTCCAAATGGGGCTTAAGAAGGTATTAAAGAAGTGATTCCTTGATTAAACTGCTCGAAACTTCCATTAATGAAATGTCACCAAGAGACATTGCAAAGAAATAAGGAGATCACCCCCCAAAAAAATTAATTTATTAATTAATTAAAAGTTAAAAATTTTAATTAAACATTTTCTCTCTTCCGTTGCAAATTGGAAAAAAAAACGTTAAAAGTTCTGCTGAACTTTTAAACTACTAAAGAACCCAATCACTGCACAGGCTGTTTCATCAAAATATATTCATGGTACTTACATTTAATTTACTTACTATGTGGAATTTTCAGAATTACATACATGGCATTATTGGATCATAATTAATTTTTTGATGTAGATATCTCTTTAAGGTTGTAGATGCTATTGATTTTAACTATGTATACATTGTTCAATAGCATGATCTATAATATTGCAAGTAATCTGCAAAATAAATAACTCAGACTTTAACAGAAATAACATGTAGGACAAAGTACAATAACTGAATTCAAAATATTTGGAAACACCTAAAGTACAAGTACATTAAATCTGAGTTCCTGAGTAAATGTGCTCAGTTACATTCCCGGTCCTATATGTGGTCTTATGAAATTGTATTGGGAATTGAAAAGTTCATAATACTCTAGTCTAATGGCTTTGGTGACAAAAACAATTTACTGTCACATAATATAAACAAGCAAACAGAAAAGTCTGGCCTCCGTATTTTCTCTAGACTGCGGAAATGCTTAAAGAAATTGTAATTATTGGTAAAAGTGAAATCATTAAGTAATGTTGATGTCATATCAACATCAGCAATGTCAATTCCTGAGTTTAGTACAAGTTTCACTGCTGTATACCCCAGAAACTTTGACAGATAAAACAAATTTGTCGTTTCCTCCTTTAATCTCCTGAGCCTGTAAGGATGCAATGAAAAATGTTGATAAGACAACTTGAAAACACAAAACATATTGTCTGGTGGGCAAAAATGAGGAGAAAAAAATAAAAATGTTTGTGTTGCACAAATATTCTTTATAGAAATATCTTTTATTCTCCCTTATCGGGGAAATGCAAGTGTTCCAGCAGCAAAGTCAAAGGTAGATGTGCAGATTCAGACAAAAGTAAAGAACAGAAAAATAAAATAGTGACTGTACAGTAAGTGAGGACAATTTTCAACATACACAATGTGCTGTATATTTGTACTTAAACAAAACAACAGGCTTTTTACAGAAAATGGAAAAACTGTGCCAATGACAGCAGGGATGTAAACAACTATTTCTGTTTGTTGGGAGCGCTGATGGTTATAAAGTCTAACAGCTGATGGGAGGAAGGACCTGGAATAACGCTCATTTGTGCACGATGCAGCTGTCTATCACTGAAGGAGCTCTCCAGTTCTGCAACAGCTTCATGCATGGGGTGGGAGACATTGTCCAAGAGTGATGTTGTTTTTGCCAGAGTTCTTCTGTCTCCTACCACCTGCACTGCACTGGGTCGAGGGGCCATCCTAGGACAGAGCTGACCTGATGAGCTTATCCAACTGCTTCCTCTTAGCTTTAGATAAGCTGCTGTTCAAATAGACAACGCTATAGAAGATGCCTGAATCCGCCACAGAGTCAAAAAACATCTCAGTTTCCTCAGCAGGTAGAGTCTGCTTTGACCCTTCCTGTAAAGAGGATCAGTGTTGTGACTCCAGTCCAGTTTTTTGTTCAGGTGAACACCCAGGTACTTATAAGAGTCCAATATCTCAATGCCAGTTCTCTGGATTTCCACTGGTGTCAGTGTGGTGGATCTACGCCTGTGGAAATCCATCACCGGCTCCTTGGTTTTCTCTGCGTTGATCAGGAGATGGTTCCACTGACACCAGTCCACAAAGTCCCAAATCCACTGTGTGTACTCTGAGTCATTCTCACCTGTAATGAGGCCAACTATGGCAGAGTCATCAGAGAACTTTTGTTGATGGCAGCCTGGGGAGTTGATAGAAAAGTCTGCAGTGTACAGGATGAACAGGAACGGTGCCAGTACAGTTCTCTGCGGGGCCCTGGTACCGCAGACCAGCCTGTCAGAGACGTAGCCCTGTGTTCTCACATACTGTGGGTGGCCAGTGAGGTAGTCCAGTATCCACTGTGACAGGTGATGGTCCTCTCCTGACAGCTCCAGACTATTCGGGATGGTGTTATAAGCACTGGAGAAATCAGAGAGCATGATCTTCACAGTGCTTCCAGACTTCTCCAGGTGAGTCAGAGCTCAGTGCAGGAGGTAGAAGTTGGCATCATCCACCCCGATGCTGGCAGGCTAATTAGTAGGTACAGCAATCAAAGGTGCAGCCATCATAACCAAAAGCCTTATGTACCTGGACTGCTTTTCTATACACAACTGCTCAAATCAAAAGTCTCTGAATGTGTTTCAGTGATAAAGCAGCAAAGACAAATGAACCATCAGTCTGGTCTCCATTATCTGTTTTAACACATGCGCGCGCGCACACACACACACACACACACACACACACACACACACACACACACACCTATGTATCTGTAAATAGCTGTTAGACATTCCTAAGTCATAAAGGATTTAGCGCTTGAGTGTTTGACACACATTTAACGCCTACAATAGTGAAAGAATATGACATACAGAGGTTGCTTATTAGCATAATGCAGGCACACTGACCAGCTCCAGTGTGGCTACAAACCTTTATGATACAAATGTAGGTGAAGCTACAACAGCTGAGGGAATTGTGAAAGCAAAGAAATGGCCTAATGACTTGATGATTTGATCCAAGCAACCATTTATTAAATTTAATCATAATATAACTATCAGAATTAATAGCACTGGAAAATTTGACTTTACACACCGCATTTCAAATGTTTTTGAAATTATAAAGCAGTTTCAGAATTATTGTACTTAAAGATCCTCAACCAAGCATATTTGCAAATGCTTAAAAAATATTCTGCTTTGAATATTAATTTGTATTTGATACGTGTGAAGCATTTCTAATCAGGTAATGGATTAATTTTTTTGTAAAAGTATTGATCCTCGCTGAAATGATGCAAAATGAATGGATGATTTTCCTTTTAAAAACTTGTTTAAAGATATTTCATATATCAATTTTTGTAACTGTTTGTGTCTAAGTCACAATTGTAAAAGGCATCCTAGAGAGGAGGCTTCCAAATCTTCGTTTCAGTTACTGTCACTTGATTCATATGGAGAAACTTTTCTTTAATGCACATCATTCTGTACAGTGTAAGCAAAACACACAAGCTTATACAGTTCAAATATGGTTTTTGCTGGGTTCTTTAGAGAATGGTCCCGAACAGAATACTGAAAAAAGTTAAATTGGGAGACAAGCATCTTACTTACTTACCTAAGCTGTTTATGTTAAAAAAAAAACATGTTAGAAAGGTTATAAGTACTGACTCGTATGTGTTTGCATGTCTGATGCTTTCCATGACTCACCACCTCACTCTTCTAGCCAACATTTAACCTAATATGGGAGGAAATTAGAGCTCCCAGAGAAAACCCACCCAGGTCGAGGGCATAACGTTCTATAACATTCACACCTCCAAACCTCATACATCTACTTTAAAGCATTAAACCTTATGCCTTGAAGGTAATCAAAAGTAAGATTTAAATTATGCTTACTATATTTTCAGTCATGATTAACAAACACACACACTGATAAGCACAAAACCAGAAATGGCACTCAAATACAAAAGATATCCGAATAGGGAAAGTGTTTTCTGTCGATGAAGTGTTAAATGAGACATTTTTGGTTTTTTCACTTGACTGTCTATGATTAACTCTGACAAGAAGATAAATGTAGTGTATGGCCGTCACAATGAAAGTACCCTGGGGCTTTGGAAACTACAAGTTAGTGCCGTGACTACAAAACTACTTGCACTTAACTAACCCATTACTCAACTCAAATTTAATCCATAAATTTGACAGGACTTAACCTTAATTATTCCCTGTTTTTATTAATGGACAACAAATGGCCTTTCAGTTAATAAGCTTTTGCTGTTAATAAAAATGCCTTGACGTTAATTAAAAATCTGTCTCGATGACAAATGTATGCATTCGTCATCTGTGTGAAAGGCATTCAAACAGCCTAGTTTATTTTAAACAAGCTCTGTTTTAAAAGCAGTTGTCAAGTGATGCTTTTAGGGTACAAGCTATCAGACATATAATTCACTGAGTACATTTCAATACCTCAGGCATGTTCTGTAAACCGTAAAATGCAAGAGTCAAAACAACACCATAGTGCCGTTTTCACCGAGTGGTTGTTTGCCAAAAAGAAAAAGAAACAAAAGAGACTGCATGCCACGAGCAGAGGTTAGAAAGAGAGATCCCATGTATTCATACTGTATGGGCTGACCTTTGAAAATGCCAGCCTTTGTCGTCAAGGAATGACCCTCTGGCAAAGGAGAGCAGTTTCACTGCTGCAGTGCCTACATGCATAATGTGTCCATCAGCTCGGACCCGTGTTCTTTTACTGAGAACTTGGTGTGAAGGAAATGTTTAAAATGAATGAGTCAGTTGGTGTTTTTGTATGCAAATGAATAGCAGTTAGTGTAAACAGGGTAGATAATGCACAGGACAGGAGATGAAATGAGCTTGTTTTGGGAGTTCATTTTGGGTCTAATACATTTTAACATTTACAGTACACCGAGTTTAATAGACGCAAGTGCATTTTAACATGACAGCAAAAATGAAAACAGGAGCTGGAGGTGCAGCGTCTTTATAAAAGCCTCCTCTCAATACTCTTCCTAAACACATTTTACAACAAGAAAGAATTTTGGATTTTAAAACATGTCATTGCTTTTTGCATACATCTTGTGTACAGCACTGGAGGTCCAGTTTACACAGGCGATTACTATATGCAGCTTTATCATAGCTCTTCCATGCAAATGAGACCACAATCTCATTTCTGCATCAGCCTGTTGGGATGTTAAACTGTGTGCAATGCACTGTATTACACTTTCCTTCCCACCATTTCACACCATGTACACAGATTGTGTAAAAGAAATGGAATTTAAAGCCTTTTGTGTTTGAGTCTTTCTTAAAAAAACAAAACAAGATATCACAAGTTAAAAACTGAATGCACCTAATGCTCTGAATTAGCTTTCATGTGTTGGATTCTAATTGAACCATATGCTTTTTAATGTTGCATTCAACATTAAGCTTGTAACTGAGACCATAAATGAGGAATATGATTACTATGCAACAAACCAAGTGAGCTGCAAGATCACCATCACTGTCATAGAGTTCTGTTCAACAGGCTTAATGTATTTGCTGCACATATTATGTGCAGTATATGGTATTAACATATAATAAACATATAGGGATAGGATATAGTAGTTACATTTGTAAAGCTTGGGTAAAAATATTGGTATTATGAGATCAGAGCAGACAGGCCTACTTTACATTAAAGTACTCCATCCTGCTGTTATTTGAAAATCCATGTTTGATTATTCCTCTGCCAAGGGGGAGGAATTGAGAGGAAAAAAAAAAAAAAACTACAAAGCTGCATTCCCTGAGATCTGCTAGCGTGGTGGGTTATGGGCAAAAATGAGCCTCTATAAAATCGGGTGCAGCTTTGGATCACTGTCTTCAAAAATTCCAAAATAGGCTATTGGCCTTTGCAGAAGATGTGCTCTCCACGTAGGCTTCTAGTTAATTTTATACATTTTCTTCACTAATTTGTTGTGACCACTCTCCATCCCCCACACAAGCTGCTTCACAACACAACTCTCCACATATCCTCACTCGGTATTCTCCTGAGAGGTCAAGCAGCAAGACTGGTTTCAACAGTTAAGCATGTATATAATGAATAAATGGTTGCTGGTTGGAGCCAAGGTAGCATTAATTCCTTTCAAGCTGATTTTGCTCAAATACATGAATTATGAACCAAAAGGCCCTCTGTGGCAAACAACAATTTGTGTGCTGCAAAGCTAAAGATAGCACCAACAGCAGGTCAAGCTAACCTCCCCTGCACTGAGCCTACAGTGTTGTAAAACCACAGTAGGTTCAATGAAGAGGTGGTTCAGAGAGCTTATTTAAATGTAATGTAAGACTGAACGCATGCCCATACAGTATGAAAGAAGTGAGGCAAGTGATGCATATATTAATAATGTATGGCACAGTTGGGGTGCTGGCAATGACAAAATAGCTATTTAAATGGGTGAGACAATGTGCTAGCTTGCATGCTGGGATATGAATGTATGAAGTTGAGAGGTAGCAAAGCATTGCAAAATGTTTGTTTGGTAACTTTTTCTAAAGGTTCACTCATTCTCAACTCTACCATACATCTCTCATGTTTTCATGATTTAGTTGAATGGAAGGATTTGTTTGTTGTTGTTTTTTTCAGGACTGTGTGCTGTATAGTAAAAATGACTTTCTGTTATGGAAAATAATCTTCAGGCCTACTTTTGAGTCTAGACATATTGTTCGTATAAGAGTTTAAGGTGACTTTAGAGGAGTGTTACGTCTTTGAAGACACAATTTATTAGCATTCATAGGTACAACCCCGCCATCCACCCCTGCCCTTCTCCCAGCGCTTGGATCAAAACGATGCCAACAGCAGGGCAGAGGGACGTGTGTGGCATTCTTTTTGACTTCACATCTATGAGAGACCTCATTTGCAGCTCAGGTGTCATGTGCAAATTCTTTCAAAGAGGTAAAGTCATGGAATACTCAGCTTATCTGCAACGCTTTGATGACAAGCCTCTTTGCAAGAGATTGGGTGTGATTTGAAAGATCAATACATCAGGAATAAGGAGAATGCACGTAGATGTGCATATGCTTGACCTTGTTTTGTCTTTTACAAAACAAGGTCAAGCATATGCACATCTGCAAGGAAGTCCTGGAAGTTTCAATAGAAACTTCCAGGACTTCCTCTCTCCTCAAATGTTGGCTGGTACAACAGATTTGTGATGTGGATGCACATCTGTGGTTGACAGTGAAAACTCTTTATTCAAGTAATTTCTTGAATATTATTTAGTATTTCTCATTTCTTATTAAAGTATTATCCATCCATTTTTATCATTTGGCATAAATGACCATGCATAATGACTGATGAAAGTAATTTTGAATCAGATGTTCTCAGGATGAGCTCTTGCCTTTCCTAATGCATCTGATATTTATTTGCTTGCATGCAGCTTGTTTTATATGAAGGAAGTGACCACCACAGCAGAGGTATTGTTCCACTCTAGCAATTTTTAGGTGCTGAGAAATAAAAAGGAAAAGTAAGGAAAAGAATATTATTTTTTTCAGTGTGCCATGTTTCACTCTCTTACATCAACCATAATCCAGAGTGACAGCTGTTGATGACCTACGCCACATGTATGCCAACAGCAGCGCTTCAATTATACAGCATGAAATTGTAACTGTCTGAATTCCAGTTGAACTTTTACAACTCCATGCCTGTTTGCACTTGAACAATGTTAAGCCCACCACGAGCCAGTGTGGGCACTTGGGCTGCCGTAGGTGGGTTTACGCAGAGACGGAGAACACTGCTTGCAGGCTCTGGAATCTCATTAAGTATATTGTTTTGCCAGAATGAAAGCAGAGGTGTACTTGGCAACACCTAACCGCTTCAACCAAGGGAGTCAGGAAATCTCTGTGGCTTAGTAACATCTCTCATTGCAGAAAGAGCTTGTCAATGGGATTTTGGGAGGATATGCTGCTGCCTGTCACCGTGACAGAGGCAGAACTCACTTGACACAACAACATAACACTTTGCCTCTAAAGGAAAAGTTTGTTTTCTCTTTTTTTCACTGATTGTAGTTTTTATTAGGAATTGCAGCTTAACATTCCCATGAATTTGTTGTTTCCTAATGAACAATGCGGTCATGGTCGTTGATTAGTTAGCTTGAAAGGTTAATTTATATTTTGCATGGCAAATATTGTCTCAAACATTAATTTCCAGCTAGTAGGAAAAAAGTGAGAAATTGACGTTTACCTGTGCTTAACTGTATAAACTTCTTAATTGCTACAAGATACACGTTACAGCAATTATTGTTGTGTGTGTTCTTGTGTTCTTAGTTGTATTGAATTCAGCAAACATTTCCACTGTGAGGCAGATTCCAGTCACTGGAATAAACAATGATTGCATAGAGGTGGAAATGATTACTTAGGCCTTTCTTACTTTGGACAAATCAAGATTGTATCCAGATTGATTTTAGAAAGGCCTATACACTAAAAAGCAACATGAAATCACATTTTGCACATTTGATCCAAACCACGTTTGGTGGTTAGGTGGTTTGAAATGTGATTACAATTGGATTTGTTCAGATGTGTCTCACTGTGGACACTTGAGATGCACAAATCGCATTTAAAATGAGCTTTTGCACCACTCACTCATAACAGTGGTGTCAAATCTACAATGACAGATGTGCTGAGAAAATCCATGCAGCTATGCACCAAACATTATGGAGAACATATTGATGGGTTTGTGTACAGGTTTGGTGATGTTTGGAAATACAAATCTCACCTGATTACTCTCAGTCTGTGTCTACAATCTGGAAAGAAACCCCAACATTTTCTGAAAGAGTTTCAGTATTCTTAAGTCAACATTCAGACACTGTGCATGGAGAAAGATTCCAAAATTGCAATGCCTATCAATGAGTTTTCTTAAAAAGCATATTGGCTTAACATGAGTTATCATTAAATAGATCATAGTTTATGACTGAATGGAACACAGATGATCTGAATTTATAGAGACCCAGATTATTTGGGATGGAGGCAGAAATTGGCTCACCGTTAGAGTGAGTGGGGACATGTATCATCCCTACAGCACTGCAAAAAGTGATCATTTGAAAAACTTGATGCGAAAATGTGTCAGAAACAGTGTCCACAGTCTAGATGGACCATGACATAGAGGTGAAGAAATGTAATCAGTTGCGCTCTGTTTATCTGTGCCAAGGATGAGGACCCCACTTCAGTGTCCCCATTCTGAGCAGCAGGTGACGTCTTAGATCTTGAAATCCAACTTTATTTCATCTTTTCCCATATTGACAGTGTTTGTAGATATATTAAAGTATCTTTATTCATTTGAATTAAGCCAAAACAATTAATTTACTATTGGTACATGTGTAATAGTTTTACATTGCAGCACAATGAGCCATTAGCTTGAGTGACACTGACAAAGTCATTAGAAGTACTTTCTCCTGCTAAGAATGATCAGAAAACTGCAGACTGTGTACTCTGCAGATTGTCTAGGGTATCCATTTCTGGTTTCTAATAAAAATACTTTCACTTCTGTTCATTTGGAGAAACATAAAAAAAATGTGAACAGACTAAAAAGTATCAACATGGCTACACTGAGTTGAGAATATATTTGTTTTCCATAATTTTATGTGAGCAAACCATTTAAAGAAGCTTCACATCTCTGGAGCTACTGGCAGCTTTTAATGGAGATACTGCAAAGAATGGCTATTTTCAGAGATCAAGCCATCTGCTTTTTTGTTATGCTCGACTACTGCGACACAGTGCTTATTATCCAGTATCGAAGTGACACTATTTAATTTGGTGTGTCTTGTTCGCTGCCATAAGATTGTGGCTCCTTCTGGTTCATCCAGTGAGATTTGGCAAAGACGGGTGCTTGACAGATGCAGATCTTTAGAGGAGCCTTGTTTTTGCAGAGACGCATTATTCTACAAGAACAGTAGAAATTGTAATGGGACTTCAAAATTGCTTTTTGTTTGTGCACCTCACCTGATGCAGCCTGAAGCCAGAACACACAGTTTTTGCCTAAATAAACACTCTGAAACCAGCTTGTGTCTACCTTTCTCTCCCTCACTTTCGGTGCTTTTATCTGCTCTCATTAGGATGAGAAGCTGCAGTGGGCTCTGGGAGGACATGTGCTATGACATGGTCACAGAATTTTAATGAGGAGATTTATTAAGAGCTGTATTATTTCACCATGCACATTTCCTCCCTTTATGAAGCTAAGAGATTTGGTCAGGGAGGCCTCTTCCGAAACATCTTGGACCTGAGTCAGCCTCTGTTTGACCTTTTTAGATACATCTTTATATGTTTCCCCTTAACTGAAAAAAATCCACTTTGAGTGATGTAATCATCAAATCGGAAAGCAAAAGGCTCTTTTTTTTTTCTTTTTTTCTGCCCCTCCTACACTCTAAAGTGCACTTTCAATATAACCGTGTGCTTTTGGCACCAGATACCAAAACTGTTGCTTAATTCAGCATTTTTATTATTTTACTGTTGTTGTTTTTAGTATGACCAGATGAACATAACTGCCTATTTCTAACAGTGGGGTTTTTTGTTGTGCACCTTCTGTTTTAGGTCACCTAACAGACTCAACAGATGTGATTGAGAACCACATAGAAGAGTGGTTGTATGAATAAAGATGAATCAATATGAGTTTGGATACCTGACCTGACCACACAACAGATGCTTTTACTGTGAGTACAAATATAATGCACAAGAAAGTATAGTCATTCAAGCTATAGTGGTGGAGTCTAACTTGTTAGTTTACTTAAGTTCTGTACTTAAAGTAGGAAGAGAATATTTCCCCACCACAACCACACGTTGCCAACAAAAATTTACTTTTGAACCCTGCCAACTCTCAGAGCTCTGCATCAAATTAATCCTTCTTTGAGGTTCACTTTTGCTTTGCATTCAGTTTCTATTAATCTCCCTCGTAGCCTCTTCCAACATTTTTATTTTTTTATTTTTTTGTATAGGCAGAATTTCTTCAGTTATTCATATTTTCCACCATTTCTTTGAAAATACTTAAAAACAGAATGTTAACTGAGCTTTGATTTTCCCAGGAGGTGCAAATTGATGATAGAGTTTCTGGGGTGCTTCAGTGTTTTAATTTCAACAAAAAATGGAGTTGTAAAAGTTCAACTGGAAAGAAAGAAACAAACAAAAACAACTTTCATTTTGTGCATCATTTTGTCATGTTAAACACTTTGACACTCCAATGTGCCAAAGCAATAATAATATCAAGACCCCTTTAGCTCATGTTACAGAAATGACTATGTGAGCAACTCCTAACAGTTTCACAGTTACATTGTGTATGTGTCCATGCACAAATACAGGCTTAAAACACCAGACTTGCTTGTGGTTCTCTAAGGATGGAATTTATGTAGAGGCTAAATTGGCACTAAATACCACATGATGACCTTCAATGACCTGTCAATTCAATTGTATTTATATCACACCAAGTCATAATAACAACCACCTCAAGCTGCTTTATATTGTAAGGTAAAGACCCTAGAATAATACAGAGAAAATGCCAACAATCCCACGATCCCAGGACAAAAGGCATACTAAGGAAGAGAGCCAGACATGAATATTAGCTAATGATTACATGCAAAGCTTCCATTGCAAACTAGTTCATGTATTTATTAATTCTAGGTTGGACTATTGTAATTCATTATTATTAAGCTGTGCTATAAGCTCCTCGAAAAGCCTTCAGTTGATCCAGAACACTGCAGGGACTAGAAAGAGCAAGTATATTTCTCCCATATTAGCTTCACTTCATTGTCTCCATGTTTAATTGAGATTCCAATTTAAATCTTTCCTCACGTACAAGGTCCTAAAGAATCAGGCCCCACATCTTATCTTAAAACATCTTATCCTCACAGTATCTTAACAGACCACTTTGCTCTTAGACTGCAGTCTTACTTATGGTTGCTAAGGTATGCTTCTTCCTGCTCCTTTTTGAACATGAACGTTATTTGGAGTTGTGGTTGCTCGTTTTGCTTTGTTCATTTGTCTCTTTTAATTCTATTTTGTTGTACTTTTTCAACATGTTCAAAATGAAGATTCAATCAATCAATCAATAAGGTATCTAAACATAGAATGGGAGATAGAGCCCCCCTACTATGGAACCAGCTCCCAGTTTCACTCCTCGTGTGTTTAAGCACTACTGTATTTAATCATTAGTAATTATTAAACTCTGTCTGTCTATGCCACGGTCTGTATTTTGCCCCGTCTCTCTGTTCTCTTCTCTTTTCCCTCACTCAACCAATTAGGGCAGCTTGCTGCCCCTCTCTTTGCCTGCTTTTACCGATGGTTTTCTTCTTGTTAAAAGGGAATTGCGTGATTGTCTGGGTTTCTTTCTAATATTGTAAGGTCTTTAGCTTACAATATAAAGTGCCTTGAGGGAATTGTTGTTGTTAATTTGACCTATATCATTAAAGTGAATTTAACTGAACTCATAAAAGTAAAACCATATCTGCTGAAATCCATATTTGTTCATCTTTTCTGTCAATCACAGATTCACACATTCTTCTTTCTGGCTGTTGAAGCAATTTGAATAATTTTCTTTGACAGTAAACATTCACCTTTTTTTTTTTTTTTTAGCTCATCAGCTAGCTCATCAATGACAGCTGTAATTCTTGGCTGTTTGACATGATGTCTCCTAGTTTCTTTTTTTTTCATTGCCAAAGATGTTTGGAGACTCTTTGAATTTCTTCTCACTCATTATGGATGGATGTATTTCCACCATGGCAGCACGGTTGTACACTAGCTGTCTGTTTGTCATAAAATAATCTATAGCGTCTTATAATTTGGAGAATTAAGGGGACAAATAACAATAATAACAAATTTTCCAAATAAGGAATTTACCCCTTTTTTCACTACAAAAGCATTCTATTTGCTAGACCTTTACACTATACTGTAGGTGACAAGAAACCGTTGGTGCTGGGGGGTTGGTTTTCAGGGCAGTAAGTGTTGACCAATTCACATCCATAGTAGGTCTTGGACTGGTTGCACTGATTTATTTTTAAGGTTTGTGGTGTTGATTAGATTTACTGACTGAATTTGTACCTTTATACTAGCTTTAGTGGCTACAGGTTGGAAATCAGCCATATAGCTCACGTACCATCTGCTTATATCTTGTTGATCTCAGTTGGCTAAATCCACAAAGAGCAGTGAATATTGTAGTAGCTGGAGCTCACAAAACAAATTATCAGGTGACTTGCTTCCCCACGCTGCACTGCTAGGGTGCAGGGGTCATGTAGTACTAAATCTCTTACTCCAATATTTAGACGTTTGTAAAGGAAAACAGTGTATTCGCAGTACAGGGCACTCCACCACATGCTCAATGAATCAGGAAGCAGCACATATCCTGCATAAAGTAAGAAAGCCACAGTTTCAAAACAAGCTTGACGAGGGAGAGGCAGTAAACACTAACCTACTGCAGTAACATATAGTGTTTGTTCAATTTCTCCTGATTTGTCAGAGTAACCTGGTTACTTCTGCATATGTAAAGGGTAGATTTGCTAGGTGGCTTTTGTGCTTTTGTTTCTGGTGTAGCTGTAACACATTGTGTCTCAAATGTGTGTGATGTATTTTTCAGATAGATGAACGAGGTCCCGGGTTCCATTTCTCTTCTCATAACTGAAAATGACAGGAGGACACAGGCTAGATATTTAATCTGCTGCCCCATTCGGTTTTGCGGGAAGAATTTGCCAACTCTTGAAGGCAGAACCATTAGGAAGGTTATGATGGTGAAAAAAGAAATATTACTGAGACAAAAAGAAAGACAAGAAATAGACTAATGGATGGGGATATGCTTTTGTTGCTGTTTTGTTTAATGCAGCTAAAGTGTGCTTACTGAACACTTTAAAAAGTAATACCTTTTTGCCTGAATATTCAGGTATTAATCCAATCACCAATATATGATGTGATGGAGGGGGAATGTTGTGTGTGTGTGTGGGTGTGAAATGGTTTTTGGGGGCTTTTTCAGTTTTATCAGAATGGTGGGGATCCCATAGCAAACAGCTGGTCTGCAGATTGCAGCTCCTTGTTGATGAATAAGTTCAGAGGAGAGTGGCCAGATTAAGTGGGGTAGAAAGGATACCATGACCCAAATAACCACAATTGTGACGAGTGCACAGAAAGCACAACACACCTTAGCCTTTGCCCGACCCTTCTTTCATTCACAACATCCACCATGATAATCAAACATATCATAAATCAAAAGTAATTTTAGACAGGTTTCAGTTCAGTGGATGTCAGGGACCTCACCAGTTGGCAGGTCTGAATTTGAATGTGGTAAAATGTTAGCTTGGCAGCATGAATGTGAAGCACTTTTTAAATAAGCATGAATAGTTAGCATCACATAATCTTAAAGGGAGGTTTCCAAAACATCAGAGTCCACGACTCCAAGGAATGAAAGCTATTTTCAGAGCAAAGGCAGGCCTGACCTAGTATGGGATGACTGCTTATATTGAAGCGATTGTTGGTATAATTCTCTCTCTCTGGTGCTCCGTGTATATTTTGTGAGGGTTTTTTTTTTATAATCCATAGCATTTCAGTTAATCTTCTTTTCATTTCTCATGATGTTTAAGATCAATAGGTTATCATGTCTTTTTAGACCTCAGAGATAGAAATCATATAAATCCCCCTGCTGAGTCCATGCGGAGCTCTTCCCGGGTCAGCCCTGTGTGGATGTTGAACTGCTATCAGGCATCTGTCAGGGATTGACCGTGTGCAGATTGTGGTTGCTAACTTAAAAACACAGAGCATATGTGTGCAGCTCTATTTTCCTGATAAGTCAGTCACCCAATATCTTTCTTAGAGATTATTTCCTATGATGTTGAAAAGGCTGAGCAATATGTCAAAAGGTATGAGACTATACAGGAGCTTCACGAGTCAGAAATGTAACTGGCAGTAATAACAGAAATAAACACAGCTTTAATGTAACTTCAATATAAAAAAAATGCAATATCTTCAGATGTTAAAAGGTTGTACTGGGCAGCCAGAACTGAAAAGGAAAAAAAAAAACACTGTATAATAGATAAGAACTATCCTCCATTTTGTAGAATGAAAAATAAACAAACATGCAGCTGACTCGGTTTCTGTGAAATGTAATAAAAGTAAAGCAAGCATAAATACACTATTTAAATGAACTAAACAGATTAGCTGTCATACATTAAAGCGTTTCCATACCAAGGCTTCAAATACTGACATCCTATCAAATACTGCTTGCTTTGCACAAATAAGTCCAAAGGATTCCTTTATCTAGTCAATTGAAGCCTTGATGTGCTAGCTATAGATAAGGGTCTTCTGTCAGTGAGTAACAAAGGCCAAAGGTAGCCAAACATATGAACAGTTTTGGAACAGAAGTTCACAGTATAGAGAATTATACTGCATAGTGTTCACTCCTACCAGTAGGAGAAAACTGAACCTTTTCATTCCCTTAAGAAAAATGTCAAATTTTCTTTTCTCCAAAATGTGACATTTACCCAGTCTTCTAAAAACCATCCTGTCACAAGCCCTCAGCCAGCATTTGTACTGCTTACATTGCAATGATGTGATGATATGAATCACTTCTACAGGAAAAACACTCAGCAAAGCCCCCAAGCATTCTGATTTACAAAGTTGGATTAGAGTCTTAAGCTATCTCCCCAAACTCTTCCCCGCCATTCTTGTTCTATCATTTTCTCTTTCTGGGAGAAAATTGGCATCATTTACTGCTGTCACCGCGGAGCTCATTGTCCCCCATTATCCCAGGGACAAAGCTACCATGACATTGAGTTAATCCGTGCTTGTTTCAATTTAGCTTTCGGGGGGAGAAAACAGATAAAGAGTTCAGGTAAGGAGGCACCATACCCCAGGCATAACAGAAGAACTGAGCTGATTTCTATAAGACCGTCATGGACATGTTTGGTGTTTCTGTAAGTTGTTTTTTTTGCTTGGTTGTTTGTTTTTTTGACTTCAAATTGCTTCATACTTACTGTACAGTATAGAGTAACAAGACAGATCAACTAAAACTAATCTTTTAGACAATAAAAGGAAAAAAGGTGTTGTGGCGCATCAGTTGGCCTCACCACAAAAGGTGAAGCACAAAACAGTGCTACTGAAGTTAGGCAGAAGCTTTAGGAAAAACTGGCAGTCCTATTTATACTGTTCTGCTCTTCCACTGAAATGTAAACCATCATCAGTAAAGCTCACTGTCTTAGATAAAGCTCTTTCCAGGAGTCTAATTATAGCAAGTCCAATAAGCTGAATTGTGAACCTAGAGAAAGCTTACCTAATTATATCCACAGTATTTACCTAAGAGACCAGAATTAGTGTTGAGAGAGTCAGAAAGTTGATCCAAATAGGTCTGCCAAGTAAATGGCTTTACTTGGCAGACCTATATTTCTCTTCTCATTCCAAAATGTGGCATGTGTTGTTTTATTTTTAGGTTTAGCTTTTGGACAGTCTGTGGTTGCTGACTGGGCTTCGTTTCAGTTCAGCTCAGTTAATATAGGTCAGATCAGTAAGGTACGTTTTATATTTTATATTGAAGTCCAACAATCCTCTATGAACAAGCATTTGGTAACAGTGGGGATGAAGAACTCCCTTTTAGTGGAATGAAACCTCCCCCATAGCTAGACTCAAGGAGGCAACTATCTGCTGCAGCTGGCCAGAGTGAATGGACAGGAAAGACAGAAAAGAAGAGCTGTTTATTTGAGATACTAGTTCTGGAGCTAGCCATATGGAGACACATGGAAAAATATTCATTCACTTAAGACAGCATATTGTCCTCCAGTGACATACCTTCTGTAATTTCTTAAGAGAAATGGGAAACAGAGTAAGCTAGCCTTATTTAAAACCTAAAAATACCCTTCCCAATATCTATATATCTATATATAGCCTATATCAAAATATAAAAGTGAAATTTAAAACAATAAAATAAACCATCATTTTAAGACTTCATCATGTATTATGACTAGAATTTAGAATTATTAAGAATAACTGTTTATAAGGGTGCTTTGTTTTAAGTTTCAAAATAAGTTATTTTTAGCACCCTTAGAGTATTAAACTGTACTATAATATTTTCCTGAAAAAATAATTTTGCTTAATGTACCATTTATTGTGACTCCAGCTGAATATTGTAAATACCTTTGAGGCAAATCAATATTACCAGGAAGTTTCTATACACTCTTATAGTATAATACAGCATTGTCCTGAGGTACATTAGTCTCGAGTCACACTCTCTTGCTTGAGACTACCCCATAACTCATCTGAGCAAAATCAAGACAAGCATCACATCCCGCTATTTATCATAAATTCAATGTAAAGGATTTAAACTGTAGAGTGATACTGCAGAAAATCCAGGAGATTGGAGACTCTGGAGAAGCACAGAGACTAGTGGCATCATTGAGCAGTAACTTCAGATGATTAATTTAGACGTGGTTTAATAGTTATATGTTGTGTGGTGTGGTTTCTGGTGTTTATGTGGCTGAGGGCAATGTTAGCAACTGGTTAGGTCAAGCTAGTGGTCATTCTCAGGGTAGTTGTTAACATTTTGGTAACTGTCCAGTACAAAGGATAGCTGAACTGTGTTATTCTAGAAAACTAAAAAACAAAGCAAAGGAACTAAATCTTTGGTACGTAGATGAGGACATGCAGATTGAACCTGTTAAAAATAATTTTATAACATAATTATACTTCTATAACATATCATTACACTTCAGTTTTTGAAATGTTTCACTATAGATCACGCTGCTTTGTAATTTTTACAGTAAAAACATTGCTGTTGTAGAATATTACAGGCGTACTGCAAAATTAATTTCAAGCTGGCAAATCTAATAGCCAATAGTTTGAATTCCTCTGAGAAACAGAGTTTGCAACATTGCTATTAAGAATGTTACCTCGAATAGTGATTCTCAAAGACTGAGTGCTGGTCTGCAAATGTGTTATCGGATGGGAGCTAACACCTCTCCACCCCCACCATCCTCGGTCCATTATCTTTAATCATAACATGAGCTTAGGCAGACAACCGAGTGTGGTACAGTAGACTGTGGATGCATTTATGTGTTAAATATAGTGTTTGACACACAGTGCACTCATAGACGCCAGCAAATTTAATTTAACAGAGCAATGTTTCAATCTAACAGATATCTGTCCAGCATTGTCATCTTGTCAGCTTCACTTTGAAAATGAATTTTGTTGTCTATCCCAGGAGTTTGTCTTGATGTATCCTGCTCTTTATTTTCTTTATTTGGTCCAGCATTCAAATATTATTTTGGAAAGATATATATTTGTCTGATATTTTATGTGTTTTTCATCTTTTGACATTTCCACAGAGGCCTCTTCAGTCCTCTACACAGCAGTATTAGACAGCTTTGGTCTGTTTGGCCCAGCCTGAGAATACACTGGCTCTCAATCAAACAAATCACCACCACCTGAGTGATGGATGTTCTGTTTATTGTTTGTGCTCTCCTTTGAAATTTTATTTGAAAATTCCTGACAATGATTTTTGTTGAGTTCACATTTTAAGGAGCTACTTATGAAGTTTGTGTGAACCTTTTGTCTGACCTTTGGCTTTACTTCAATTTTTGGTACAGCACCTGTGCAAGGTGCTTGTACAATGAGCATAATATGACCCATATATTAGGTTCATTGTGTCAGCCCCCCTTTTGACTCTAGAGATGTCGCCAGGAACAAAGGGAAAGCTGCAGGCATGGTGTTATATGGTACTGTGCAAAAATCCAGAGTCACCACTCATTTCTTCATAATTTTCTTCAGGAAAATTGGTAATAGGAGCAGAGTTTGTTTGAATATGTGCAAATATACATTGACTGTTTGATCCTTTGAATTTCCCCTTTCTGTATTATGCTTGAATGGCTCACAGGACACACTGGTGAGCGGCTTAACAAAATAAACGAACAAGCAAAAAAGGAAAATAGTCAGGTATTGAAAATGAGTGAGGAAGCAGCCATTGTCCAAAGAAATCTTTGAAAAACCTTCAGAAAGCCTGGAGAACTATTGAAACTAACTGTTAATAAATTAAAAGAAAGTCTCCTTGGAAGTAAAATATGACGAAATGAGAAGCTCGTGAGCCACAAATACTATATAGGTTTGTTGCAGACTGTTTCCCACTTTGATCCTACATTGTACATAATCATCAAATAATATCACAACATTTTGCTTTAAAACAGTAAACCTGGTGTTTTAAGATAAAATATACCTTCCCCTACCTAAAACTACTAAAGTTATTAAACCAAAATGAAGGGCAAAATATTTATTTCTGTATGACCTAAAGTCCATGCTATATGTTTTCTTTTAGTAGGTCATTCAGGTTGGCTCAGGCTATAATGTCTGCTTAAGACGCTTTGAATACTTTGAATGACTAAATCTTCTCAGAAACCCTGCATTAAGTATGGGAACAGAGCCATATGACCCTACTATAGTTCATCAAGTAACCCTGTAGGTTATGCCTACCTCACAAAGCTTCTAGTAACACCTGTATCCCATGTAAGCTTATGTGACCTTCATTGTGACATTTTCTAATCTGAGGGTCAATTATTAAGCAGATATTTAACATGTAAGAGCAGTATTTTTACCAATCACACATTAGATCAGAAACTGATGGTTAGTTGTCATGCTTGTAATTTCTTAACCCATTGACAATACTCAGAGTTATAGTTCTATAATAAAAGACACCTCATATTACAGGAACTATAACCTAAAACAAAATTATTTTTTATTAATATACATCTTGTTTCTAATCTGGCTAATGTAGAACTTTTATAGAACATGAAAAGAAATAATCATAAATCCTTTTTCAGCAAAAACCTTTTTTTTGCAACATTTTTGTCGATAAATGGCAGTCATTCATACCCGTGTGCTGTAGCAGGTAACAGTGAAGTATCAAAGTGCCTCTTTTAATTTGAATTTAACTTAAAATTACTTTAAAGTGCTTTAAGGTCACAATGTCTATGTAAAATCAACCTTGAAAATTTGCAGCCAGGAGAAGAAATGGGAAATTTGCTGAACCTGGGAATGGCCTTCCTATTCTGTCCCATCCCAGCAGGAAATCAAAAAGACGATAGCAAGTTAATATCAACTTGCGATCTATTGATTGCACTTGTCAGCTTTTACAATCTGGCCTATTCTGTTGGTCTCAGAGTTTCCTGGTAGCTGAGGTGAGCCCGTCCTCTACCTGACAAACTGCTACTCCTTCAGCTGTCCAGTTCTCACCACTACCCGACTCATCACCCCTCTTAAAGCTGCACACAAGAGCGCTATCACGATTCACTAATCCTGCTCATTAAGTCAGGCCCCTGGGCTCTCATTACTGTACATCTATTCCCACATGCCTTGTATCAGACTTCTAGCTTTCATCTTTGGCAGCATGTGCAGATGACATGAATTTGCCATGTGCAATATAGTATGTGTGTCAGGATTTTGATGTCTCTGTCAGCTGCAGGACCAGATAACATGGGAAAAGGCAGCTACTCTCACTTCATTTTGGTGGTGAAGGGAAAATTGCTTGGATTGCACTCATGCTGCTTGTTACAGACTCTCTGTGAGCTTCTATCAACGTTACTTTTTATACTATAAAGCTGGCCTTTAGCACACACTGTATTCACCTACGTTGGAGCTAAAGTGTTTTCTTTTGGACTCTGATATTCCTCTTTGAGTTGCAGGGATAGTTATAATGTTATGTGTGTATTTGCTGTTTGATACTGCACATTAAGCCTCCGGGCAGCATCCATCTTGCATTTATTGCTGTTATTCTTTGTGTTTTATCTTATTGCACTATACCAAATTCACCCTGAAGTTCTGAGAGCACAAAAACAAATATACTTTTCATAGGCTGAAAAATTGAGTTTCCTTGACTTAATGCAATTCTGCCTGCTCTTCAGCTTGTGTAAAGGTTGTGGCAGAGTGGCAAGTGCTCGAGGGATCTATATTAACCTCCCTTTGAAGTTACCCATACAGCCCGTGAGCTCTTTGGATTTCCTTATTAAAAGCCTTTCTGATTCATCTCGGAAACAACTGAGACCAATCGGGAGCACCGTCGTCAGAGTCCAACCTGCATCTGAAAATCCTGGTGATGCATCATGCCCATCCAATCGCATAAAGCCCTTTGACAAACGGTGCTAAAATGCCAGTGACAGGCAGCAGGAGATGGGCTTGAAGAATGAAAATCATCCGCTCTCAGACTGAATCACAAAGTTGAGAAGCTTTGGCTTTCCGTCAAAAAATATGCACAGGCTGATGAGGTGTTCTATTTATAAATGACTGGTAGTAAGGATTTTTTCTAATCCCAGAGGGGGAAGAGAATAGATGTGAAATACTGTACCAGAGGAGTTAAGTGTATGACAAGGTATTACGATGAAAAACCGGGGGTTGTCTAGGTGATAACAGCTAATTATGACTCAGCAGTTTTTTTTATATCCTCCACAGAATGGAGCACAAGTTGTCGTTTAAAACTGTGTAACTCTAGCAAATTGTTGGTACATGGGAGATTTTGTTACACAATTTACTCTTTTATTTAAATATTATGTGTCTAGATGGGTGGGCTCCAGCACCCATGTGACCCTAATAAGGATAAGCGGATAAATGGATGGAGTCTACATGTGAAATTTTTTGATCTGGTTAAAAAAATGTAAAGTCAACATAATATTTAATAGCAATAAGTGAGTAAAAATGGTTTCCAGTGTGTTTCACTGCTGCAACTGATTGTTGCATTTGACATATGGCAGGAAAAACAACATAAAAGTCACGAATGATTCCCAACATATGGGTACCAGCAAGAGTGAAAGGGATCATTTACAGAATTGTAGTGAAACCAGCTGTGACATGGGTTGTGGAGAATAACTTAATTGTTTCTCATACTCTCATAAGGAAGTATCTTTAAAGAAACCTTCATTTTCATTCTTTGTCTAATTTATATGTCATCACTCAATGTACGCAATATATTGTTTCACTCTTTCTTTATGTTTTGTGGCCTGTTTGCAACAGTTCAGTTGAGCTCTTTTTAATGCAGGCTGTTTTGGCTCCTATCTGTTCAAGGCCCCAATGAGCCCATTCTGTTTTGATTAGTCAGCTTCCAAAAACTGATTTCTGCTGATTCCAGAGACCATTAAAAATATTGTGCATAAATAGTAGATCCAGACCACCTAGGTGCGTTTCATGTGTCATGAACAAGTATCTCTCTATAGTTATTTTATCACAGTCTGATTTTGTTTTTCGGTCTAATTATATTTTAGACAGCTTTTGCAATACAAGTAAATGCACCGTTACTACCCCATTAAAAAAATGAAAACTACCAAAGCTGAACCTCAATCTAGACCGCATCAACTGCAAAGTGAGGTATTTATTCATTAAAATAGCTTTCAAAAACTGGCCCATCTACCACAGTAGGGAATGCATGTTCACTACAAACAGTCACATAATTTTAAATTCCCATCTGTTGTTATTGCAGTAAAACGGATTTCACAGAACTGATTTGAATCCTGGCAGGTTTGGTTATGCACAAAAACCAGGTTGTTATTAAAAGAAAGGACATACTGTAAGTGGAGTATCTGCACAAGCCTGCACACTGATTTTTAGTTGTTTCAAGTGAAGCTCCTGTGATTGTCAAGAAATCTGTCCAAAGTTGTCCAAACTCATAGATTCTGAATTTTCTATTGCTCTACTCTGGTCCACATTATCACAAAACAACCATCGGAAGAAGTTATAGACAAGCAACAGATCTAAAATTTTCTTTCCATTTTTGTAAAATATACAAAGGGTTGTACTCTTCAAACATGCACATCTAAAGTCTTTGACACTAGAAGTCAGGCTATCAGGAGCCAAACAGACTCCTAAATTGACCACATGCTCAGAGTGGCAATTATAGATGTTTTAATTTGCCAATTTAGCAGCAGGCAGGCTCTCAAAATGTGTTTTCCCTCCCCAGTGCTTCATTGAAAGCTATAAAATAAAAACACTGAAAGTTGCTTAAAATAAATCAGCACCTTTCCAACTAATGTAATGGAGCAAATATGCATGCAAATCTGGGCTGGGTAGATTAATTAGAAACATACTAGGAAAAGATTACAATCAAAAATACAATCAAATGGCTGATTTCTCTCTTTAATGAATAGTCAAGAAGGAATGTTTGTGTTGCTTAGTGAAAATAATATAGCAATCATGGCCTTATTAACTCACTGGCAAATCCATTCATCCATCCATGATGGGGGTAGGGGGTGTGGGGTGGAGTGGGGTTACTGGAAACTATCCTGTTGTTTAGACTGTGGGAGGAAGTTGGAGTACCTGGAAAGAACCCAAGCAAATGTAGGAAGAACATGCAAACTTCACACATCAGAACTGTGAGACAACAGAAGTAGATTCATAAAGTAAAACAAAACAGTCCTAAATCAACCAAAATCTTCATATTTTAGATTCCACAAAGAATCCACAGTGCACGTCAATGTTAGACTTGCTGTTTGATGGTCAGCATTTTAAAAAGAATGTGCTTCATGTGTCCTCTCCAAGCATTTTTTTTCAGTCAAGAGTTTATTAGCAAAAAGTGTGATTAAACTGTCTGTGCTCATTAAAGTTGCTTACAATGTCACGAGTATATGTATCTACAGTAGATATGTGTATCTTGCCCAAACACAGGAAAAAAATGAAGGTCAAAAAGACAAATGTTTTAAATTAATAAATATTCTTAGTGTCAGGGAGACAAAGGGTGGAGGCGGTGGTCCTCATTTCTATTCAAGATGGGTGTGCAGAGGAAACTTGGCCAGTTTAAAGTTGAAACCTTGAAGCGTTACCTAATGATCTGAGTCACCTTCACTCCATTTAAATAAACTATATCAATACATATTGAAAAGGGAAGATTGTGTTAGCCTGTTTAAGTTGCTTTGCTGGCTCTTTTCATCTTCTTTTCAAGCTCTTTTGGTTAACGATCCTGGCACCTGCCAATATAAATTAGGACTGCTTTTCACATTTTGAAGCTGTGGATCTGTATTGAGATACCTTTCAGGAGGGAATAAATCCTGTGAGCCATTATAGGCAAAAGAACAAAGTATTTAGCTGAATTGAGGATGTTTTTGGGAGCACTGTTGTCCTGACAGTAGTTGTTGTCATGCCAAAATGACTGAATCAATTTGTGGCATAAGGCCACTTTTGCCCCAGGGATGTTTCTTTTTTCCTTTTTTTTTCAATTTTACACTTCATTTCATTTTTACATTAAACATTAGATATTACTGTCTGCTCAGTGTCTGAATGGCACCAAAGTAACATTACCTGGGGGTAGAAAGATGCACTATACTCATGACAGCCACCAGCCAATATCACAGAGGGATGCATTTTAAACTTAACCTGGCTCGCTGCTGGACAACACATCCACCAACCTCCAAGGAAAAAAACAAAAAACAAAACTCCAGATGGCCAATCTGACTGTGTCATCCAAACTGGAGTAAACATGCTCATACTTCTCCATGCCTAGACGTCAGGGATGACATAGTTTGAAGTTATAAGCAGGCCAAAGAACTTCTTAGCCCACTTTTAGAGTTATTACAGTAAAATAATGAAAGTTGCAGAAGAAACATTTAAATAATAAGCTCACATTATGGGTTAAATACATGTTGATACCCAACCAACCATGGCTTTATCAACCAACCGTCCCTGGCAAAAAGTAAAAGAAATAAAAATATAACTATAATGGATGGAGTAGACTTTTAAAGAAGTGTAATACTTTTATTCATTTGTTGAGTTGGTTGAAATGTGGTGACTCTGAAGGCCAGGGCCAAGTTACAAACTGTTCTCAATTTATGAAGTGGGGTATGGAAACATACACACCTATCACCCACAAAGTGCCATTATAGTAAACTCCAGTACGTATCTGTTGCTTTATAGACAATTGTATGTTGTAATAATAATAGTAATCGTGATAATAATAATATAGGGTTGACACAAAATCATAAGACACACTTTATTCACCTAATGACGCACCAGTGTATGTATGGATGCCATTTGGAAATCACTTCACTGTAGATTTTGCAGTCGTGCTTGGACAGAAAGTCCCTAAAAATAACCGATTACAGAAAAATTGTCAGCTCTATGACAAGTTAAATCAATGAGAGGCTTTAAGATTGCAGTGGAATAGATTAAGTCACCATTATGATCAATTAATGACAGTGGAACAAAAATTACTCCCTTCTGGTTTTGTTCTGTCTGCATTCGTATCATATACAGAATGAAGTAAAGTCTTTGAATGAAATCAATAGGTAGGCACCCAAGAAATGATCAAATCATCAGTTCATAGTATTTGGAATTTGTATGGAAATTTGTTAGAACTGGTGTATGAGTTATGACCAAAATGTATTTTTTGAGATGCCGGTGACCTTTGACCTTCCCACTCTTGAGTGAATTACGGAGGCCAAATTGTAAATAATTTAAAATATTTTTTTGCAGTGTATTTATTTTTATGAATATGATACTGTCGGGCAATCCGAAAACATAATTATTTAGGTCATGGCTGCTGCTATTGTGTAGGTATACACATTTCAAGGTCTTGCTTGAAGGATTCAACACAAGATCCTTGTATGTGTGCTCAAAAGCAGACAAATACCACTCAGTACACATCCCTCACCTGCCTTGCAATTTTCTTCTGTCTGTTATCTCCAGTGCTTTCAGTGTAATGACGAGTGTGTGTTTTCTGAAGCTTTGAAGCTCTTTAAACTGCACTGGCTGGATGAGTGGTCACAGATATGGAGGGGAAACCACATGCACTGCATAATGACAGTGTGTGTGTTTCGATAAACCCTTTTCTCACGGGCACTAGAACCACCCTGGCAGAAAATGTGATTACACTTCTCAGTGGGAGGTGCAGTGTAGCATGTTGTTGCGGGGGGTTTACCTGGCTTGTCATTGAGACCCATGTTTGTCTCTTACCTCAAACCCACTAACAACTTTGTGACGCGTGTAAGTCCGAGGCAGATTGCGGAGGAAGAATTTATGTGTGATTTTTTTTTTCCTCTGTTGTTTTTTCTTTTTTTTTAAGTTGAACGTGAGTCAGTTAATAATGACTGAATGATGCGTAATGTGGATGACAGGATGACAGCATGTGTTGTAGCCTCACTGGTGTAAACTGACTATTAAGTTAAAGTGAACTGAAATATGAGTGAATGAAGAAACCAACATGCTGTGGTCACAAAGTGGGCTTTTAGTTTGAGCCAGAATGGTAAAAGCCTGCCAGCTCCCAACAGCTCTCGTGACTGAAACACACTTTCCTGAAAAAGAGAAAATGAATAACTCACTTACAGTGTGCCAGAGTAGACATAGTAGATGTATGATAGCTGATATTTAAAGTCTTTCTTTTCTTTTCTTTTTTTTAATGCTTTACATTAATGGTTGAAGATATCCTTTTAGCAAGCCCAACATCTGAAAGCCCATAGCTTTGCCTTTGATGTTTAGGGATAATGCTGGTGTTTCTCTTGTCAACGAATGTTATGAAAAGACCAATAATGCCTTAGTTCCTCTCTTGATATTTTACCAGTGGCTTTTAGTTCCTACTGAAAAACATATCTTTCAAAATGAACCACAAATATACAGTTTCCTCATGTGAAATGGTCAAGTACAGAGCACAAGACACTGTTCTGCAATTAAAATAAGTGGAAGTCTTAGCTTGAAGCACATACTGAAAAAATGGGGTGGGAATGTAAAAATATCCATTTAACTGCCATTGCAATTACTTGGAAAGAATCCCAGTGAGAAGCTGAACGTTAAAAACAAATCCAGAGCTAACCAATGCCTGCTAGAGGAATAAAACTGAAAGCTACTTGCAAGTATTTTGGTCATGTCCCCAAGGTGATGATGTTGTGAGCTGAAATCTTGTTTTCATAATGCTTTTTAATATAAATAATATTTGGGGGAGGGTGGAAGAGTGGTGCAGTTTTCACTCCTGTTGTCTCACAGCAAAAGCGCTTCTAGTTTGACTTGTTGGCTGGGTCAGGCCTTTCTCTGTGGAGTTTGCTTGTTCTACATGTGCCTGTGTGGACTCTCTCAAGGTCTTTTGGCTTATAGGTAACATACATTTCACAAGGGAATAAACAAGCAAACTTTGTCCGTTTTACTTGTAGTCTTGTAGTACTATTTCATTTTGTCTTATTTCTTAATATGTACTTGGTTGCTCTAATAGTAAAATGATAGAGTAATTGTAGGAGGTAACAGGTAAGAGATACAGCTGATAAATCTGGAATTACAGTAAGTCTAAAAGTATGTTTCTCCGTCCCTATTTTGAATAATATATTTCTTAGCCACTGGCCTTGATAATAACATGAATAAACCCTTCAAATGAATCATAAAACATCTTAATTTGGATATACTTGGTAAAACTTTCCACTGTACATTCTGTCATTTTTGTCAGGCACTGGTTTGGGACACCGTGTGTTTCCAGGTTTCAAGCATGAATGCCAATCAGTGAGCCACGTCTGGAGTTTGAAGCGAACAGAACATTTCATTAAAATCTTCATCAGTCTCTGTTTTGTTCTCATGTTATTTTCTTCCAGACGGCAATCTGTTCTGCCAGACCTCAACTCCTCAAAGTGAAATTTCAAAGAAGGCAAATGAAATGGAATTTATTCATTTTACTTGATGCCATACTGAGATTAAGCACCCAGATTCAATAGTTTGTCTTTCAAATAATGCTACAAAAATCAACAGCCCTATTTAAGTGAATATATGGATTCCAAGATTGACCTTCTTTCTTTTTTTAGAACTAGTTATCTTTGCTAGGAACTTGAAAATGCATTATATTACTGACAATTCGTTTTTTCAGTGAGCAGAGTTTTGCTATAATATCCACAATATCCAGGTATTTTCATTAAAGACTTGTGATCCCTTTTTCTTATTACCAACTATTAAACAGGAAATAATGCTTCATAGCAAAATCCGATCCATAAAATTCAAACAAAGAACCAGTGAAAAACTTTACACGATAACACATTTGTCTTCAGAAGACATTGGTCTCTAGTGGGTGTTGCAATTATGACAGGGATAAAGGAGGAAGCGGAGTGATATTTTTAGTAACAATTTCTAACCAGCTTCAGCATTGCTGATTGTCTAGATCACAGCCTTCCTCCTCAGTCTGTATTTTCAGGTTCGAGAGATGATGGTGAAAAGTCATATCTTCTCAAGATCACAGTTTATTTCCTGTTTGGACCTTCATGTTTTGCACTTTTTTCCACTTAGATTCATTCATTTCATTTTTATTTGCTGGTGAAGTTTAGTCACAAAAATCTCAGTTGGGTTTAGTCCAAATAAGGATCTTTTACTAAAATATGCCCCTAATGTTGCTATAAGCTACATACGTCACTGAAATCATGCCAAATTGCATAGAGTGTGAGAACATCCTGCACATATCTGTGACATGGCAGCGGCTTAGAAACTACGACATAGTCCTGGGACTAAGAACAAGCTGGTTTTATAGAAACTACAAAGTTTAGACTGTAGGTCAAGGTGGATTTGCCCTGATGATGATACACCTGTTGGTCAGGATTGTTTTGTTCTTGTGCCAAAACCTAATTAAACTTTTCCCATTGCACAGTCACATAATAATATCACTACATATTATGTCCACAATGCCTGAAGATTCTTCAAATAGCAGTGAAATGGTTTCTCTGAGCACCTATGACATCAAGCTGTTTTCTTCATTGCCTGCTGGTTCACTAGATTTGATTTCAGCTGCTTAAACAGAATGTCCCCTCACTACCACTTCATTAAGCTGCTGATTTTACATTCATATTAAGTTCATATTTGTAAATGAACTATTTAAAGATCAATTTGATGGTGACTGAAACACGGAAAGAGGAGCAAACAGATTTCAAATGCATTATACATTTTATTAATAGGCTTGTTGTGTTGTTATAATGAAACTCTGCTCTCCTGGCATCTTTGAAAGTCTCAATTCCCTCAGTCATTTTCCAAGCCTGAATGGGCATCACAGCAGGTTATTTGCTCTAAGCAGTGTCTTTAAATGCAGACAGTTAATGACAGCAGGTCAATAATGTGTTATTTGCATTCCCTGGCTGCTGTGCCTTAAAGGCTAATAATGACATTATAACCGGGGAAATCTCAAATGATCAGCATCAACCCACCACACACCTTCTCAGATCATTTCACCTTAAATATTCCAGGAAGTCAGATCAATTCTCTTTGGTAAGTATGTGGTGCATGCTGTGTTTGGTAACACTGAGACTGACAGGTCAAGTCCAACTGGGGACCAGCTAAAAGCTGAGGTTGTTCTTTTTGTAGGATTCCTTGGTCTTGTGACAACTGTTGATGAGCAAAATCTAGCCTGGATGGAAAATATAGCTAGTAGTTCTCTTGGACACCTTCAATTCACCAGCCTGTCATTGTGAGATGATGAGGAAAGGGGATGCAGGAGAAAAATGAACCTGAATGAAACAAGGTGTGTTATGAGACATTGAAGACAGGCAAGAAGAGAACAGTAGATAAAAAGGGGTTTCAGTGAAAGGGAGCATTGACTAGCTATGAAAAGATGGCTACCCGTCCCTGACCCTGGATCTGCCGGAGGTTTGTTCCTGTTAAACGGGGATTTTTCTTTCTCATGGTCTCCAAGTGCTCGCTCATGTGCTTGGTCATGTGATTGTCTGGGTTTTCTCAGTATTATTGTATAGTCTTTACCTTACAATATAAAGAACCTTGAGGTGATTGTTCCCGTGATTCGGTTCCAGAAAAATACAAAATTGAAACTAGAGAATTTGGATCGTTTGGCTTTTGTGTAGTTAGGCAAGATTCAGTAAGAATCTGGTATGAGGCGCTAACCCACACCAGCCCCATTAGGGTCTATTCCCTCCTGTCAGCAGTCTTTCCAGGCTGTCATCTGGTCTTTCCCTGATTGTCAGCTGCCCTTTTGCAGCGGTCACTGGATCACTCCAGAGTTCTGATTCAGTAAGAAGGACTAGATGTTACAGTCCCTGATAATGCATTGTTTTAGATGGAGAGACTCTTGAGGAAAGGCAGCCCAGAAACTTTGTCGCAGCACGCATCGTTGTGTGCCCTGAGCTAGAATCTAATATTGGGTGTGGCTGGCTAAGCTCTAGTCTGGGAACTGCTACTGGCTGGATTTGACTGAGTTCCGATCTGGAGACTATGGGGGAGTCTGTATGACAATGAACTTCGAACGGGGTGCTGATGCCCTGAGGACTGTGGGGATTCTCCTGCCTCTGGACTTCAATTGTCTGATTTGACTTACTTATTAAAAAGCAAGAGAGAAGTGATACTCCCTAAAGGATAAGTGGAATACCAATATGTTTGTTATCAATGTAGAAAAGAAAGAGTCATTAATTTTCTGAACATCACTTACAGCAAGACTATGTTTTCAAAGCACACTCTTAGAGATTATATTGTTCACTGTAGAGGGCATATAATGCATGTAAGAACAAAAAATTGGTCATGCATGATATATCCTGCATTAAGTCTGTAATGCAGCACATACATGAATCAGTGCCCAAACAGATTCATAGACACGCATTCAAACACACCCACACTCTTACTCCCACAGACGGCAAAGACATAGCACAGCTTCGAGACTGTGTGTTTAGAAAGGCAAACAGCTTGTAGGGACAACTGGTCGCAAAAAATGAAAGAAAAGAGACAAATAATGTGCATTAAGTCATTGCAGAGATTACAATGTCACTCGGGAGCTGCAGCCCTGCACAAACACCCTGCTGTGCTCTATTTCAATAATTTTCCATAAACCAATCTAATCTCCCTCCCTCCTACACTGTGCTTTAAGAAGATTTTATAGGCTTTTGTTTGAGAAGCAGATAATTCCTTATAAATCATAATAGCGCTCACTGAATTGTAAAAGGTTTCTCAGCTTAGTGGCATGATTGGTTCACAGCAAGTATGCATGATAACACCTGTATTGTTTGCGATGGACTTCAGATGGCCTAATTTCAGACCACACAACACAAAGTTATTTTCGCACAGACATATATCTGACATGTACGATATGAAGTGTGATTCGTCACTGCATGTGTTCTTCCTAATTAAAATAGTCCTTAGCAGAAGTATATTGCAATTGAACTTTGGTGACCTTTTCATTTTTGGCTTCTTATATACTTCTCTTTTATTTTGTCCAGGCTAATTCTTCACCTTGCACTTTGAGTGTGAATGTGTGGCCTTGAGATATTTCCAAGGGACCATATGGCAAAATACCGCACAATATAGGTAAGATTTGATCTCGTTTTGTCAATTTTTGTGTCGGAGACAGGAATAGTTTTAGTCCTTGACCTTTCTTTTCCCAGCACACATACAAAATGAGGGCTTGGCAGGATATCCACTATTCAAAAGATATTTAATCTAATAAATATTATGGAAATGTAAGAAAGACATGATAGTGCATAGTGTTTCTGTTTATAGTGTATAAATGGCTCTCAATGGCTAAAAAAGAAACTACAGGGTTTAATACCCTGTAGTTTCTTTCAGTGAATTAGCAGCTATGTCAACATATTCGACTGTCTCATTAAGTGTATAGCTCACTGTCATGAAGTGAAACCTCTTTTCTCTCATTTCCATTAAATTCATTCCCACATACAGCTGTTACCCCATACCTAAATGCCCTGAGTAGGAAATCCCAATTTGACTCCTACCAGACTCTTACAGCCATTAGTGAGCATTTCTTTTCTTCAAAGTCTTGAAGTAAAGTGAAACTGTCAAAATATATCCTAAAAATTTCCATAACAGATGTGGAGAACATAAACAAGTCAAACAGTCTAATAACACTGCCCTCCACATATTAGGCCTTGCATATTATTTAGTCATTGCAGGCACAAAGTATTCTAGTTTTCACCTGTCATGTACATAGCCTGTCTTAGCTGCCAAAAAGGTGAATTAAATGGACTTAAAAGTGTTGCGTTCTTGCACAATTAACCACCTACCAAAACGTGTGTGCTATATTTCTGTTTTTACAGAGTAATTTTTAGTATGGTCTGTCGGTGAAAAGGTTTAATAACTACATTAACATCATATTGATGATCTAAAGTGACGCACCACCAATTTTACACACACACACGGGTCATTGCTCGTAATATTACTGCTGCTCACTTTGTGAAAATAGTTGCATAATATCTTCAGTGACTCAGCAGGGAGCTTTTCAAAGTTTGAAAGAGAAAACCCTGATGATTTCTGAATTCAGAGACAAATGCCTACAAAGTAAATGTAAGGTGGGTAAATACATAAGCAGTGAGATGATATTATTTGGATGCACTGTGGGAAATATTCCACCAATTTTGCATGTCAGAGTACATCTACTCAGGATTTGAAAACAATTGAATATCTTCTGAGACCCTGCAGAACTTTGACAAAATTACTCGATAGATAAACAATCCTATTGGCTGAGTGTTCATTAAAGTGTTATACCGAAACATTCACAATAGCAAAGGAGAAA
Source organism: Pundamilia nyererei (assembly GCF_000239375.1). Taxonomy (NCBI): domain Eukaryota; kingdom Metazoa; phylum Chordata; class Actinopteri; order Cichliformes; family Cichlidae; genus Pundamilia; species Pundamilia nyererei. Next base: position 1,855,893 of record NW_005187487.1, on the reverse strand, counting down.
CCATTCAGCTTTGCTCCAAATCAGTCTCAAGGTTGCCTGTGTTACATTTTTGTCACACACCTACCTATTCATCTTGATTTTCTTGTCTGAAGTCCCTGTGAAATATGAATACAAAAATGGGCAGTAACTGTCTGTTTCCAGTGAAACTACGACAGTCCCGCTCCTGACAGAACAATGTTGACACAATAGCTATTCGGGGGCTTTAAGCGTTATCACATAATCTTGATCAGCAGATGGAAGTGCCCACTTGTTCAAATTTATATTTGAGTTACAGGGTGATGCACCAAGCACTCAAAGAGTTATCTGGAGTGATTTTTGGATTGACAGACTTGGAATTATCATAGAAACAAGCATTAAGAAAGCCAATGTTAAGGATGCCAATATCATGCCTATACAATTAGTATAGGAAAAAATAAACACCACTTGCTGTTTCCACCACAGACCCTCTATATAGGTTCATGTATTCATGTCCCACCAATTAATAACACTGATTTGCAGTTTTTAGACTGTACCAACTTTAACTTTTCCAGCTAAGGTCCCAAATTGGAAGCAGCGAGACTAAAGTAAAAAAAAAAAAAGTAAAAACTTACAGTAATGCAAACAAAGATGAATTCACACGTGAGCAAATGTTAGATGATTAAGCTACAAGGAGCGCAGGAGGGATAGCAAGTGTCAATCAATCACCACATACCAAGCGTCAAAGCCTTAACTTCCCAGCAATAGTATAACAATATTCAAAATGACCTCCGCCACAAACAGAGAGATGCTAAAATTAGCCAATCAAGATGGTAATGACTTGTTGAAAAAGAGGGTGACTAGCTGTGATTATTCTGAATGGAGTTCATTTGGTGTGAAGGATTTTTTTGGTGTCAATATTTAGTAGCTGTACATTCTGAAACACAATCAAATAAAAATGCTGATTTTACAAATAAATTCTTAAGGAAACTATGCAAAGTTTTCCTGGGTCAGGGGTCAGCAGTTAGCTGACTAACTTATTTGCCTTATTTCTTGTATATATGCTAAAGTTAGTGTTCCAGGTTGCTTTTTATTGCCTAAGTAGGTATCAGTCTACTCAAAAATCACACAAGAATGTTCTCCAAATGTTAAATTCCTGACCAACCTAAAGAGTTACACAACTGACTGAGAAGGATTACTTAGAAGGAGTTGGAACAGGGACGTAACTGAAAATTTGTGCATTTAGCCACTTTAGTGATACACTGACTAAATACTTTTAATATAGCATTTTAGTTTGTATTTGTATATTTGACAGCTCAAATTATTTCTCAGTTTAGGACATATTTGTCCTCTCTTATACTTACTCACAGAGCTTTTTTTTCTTTTTTAATTATAGTCATGCAGCACTTTAACAAGGTGAAAGTGCAAATGTCTTGCACAATGGGATTCTGATGGCTATAAATGTGCTGAAAAAACTGACAGTGTGCATACTATGAACCATTTGTAGCTGTCTGATGAGTCGTTAAATGCAGACACCCATTATTCCACCTATACATCTGAATATAACATTAAACGTATGAAGAGGTTGCAGGTGCAGCAGAGTGTGATGATGATGATTATGGGTGCGATTCTATGATTATAAATGCTTCAAAATGAGGCTTCTGCTGTGAAAGTGATGTCACTGAGCATCAGTCTGGAGCCTCTGTGAAAGCTGTCCTACTTTCTTGATGCACACTTTAAATCCATCATGATATGCAGGAGATTCAATGCGATGCTCTTATGCTTTTGACACTTTATTCTGGTTCACTCAGAAGGAAATGAAGCTCGTGAAAAAAATAGAGATATTTGAAGACATGCAGAATTATTTCCACTTTTTCTATTTTTAGATCATTACTTTCACCATTTGGCCTCAGTCTTAGTAAGCCCTGCAATGAAACAAAGCAATGCTTACATTCAGAGCTGCGGGGGATTTGTTTTCATCCAAAGTACGTCCAGCTTGGAGCATACAGTACTTAAAGAGAATGGGTTTGTGTCTGGTTTTTGTTGGCACTGAGAGAATCAAACTGTTACAAATCATTTGAAGCTGGTACTTTGGCTCTGACATACCTTTTTTATACATCTAACACAGGTTTGGATTGGATGGATTTAACATAGTGTAATGTGATTATCTTAATGCCCATAATATAAAGTAAAGTGCAGTTGTACAAGATGATTCATAGGTGTCTTTTGTGACGTGGAAGATGGTGCGTCACATATTTTCATTAATATCTTTTTTTGGTGAAAAGGAAACTCCTGAGGCTGAGAAGATAAAACACAGATAGATGAGGACATATTTTTAGACCTCACTGAGTGAAAGCTTGCTAAATCATTTTTGACCAACAGTAAGGGGAGCCGACAAGCTCTGACTCAGTAATTGCATTCCTCTTTGGAATGTCTCTGGAAATCCATCATGCATTGTTTCTGTTAGTTCCCCCTTTTCATCCCAGGATTCCAAGAACACTGAAATGTTAATGGAAACTGTTGGCACACATGCTACAGATGTTAACTTTCAAATTACTGGAGCCTTGCTATAGTCAGATAACATCTACATTTTCTCTTGTACTTAATTGCAATCTGCTTCAAATTAATCATCTGATAACTAAGTAAGATGAACAAATGTACAATAAGTATCACAACCTCCAAGCTGTAATTTATAATGAATATTCTATATAAACTTTAAGCCCAGTGGACATGTGCATTGTGAAGGAAAGCAGCCATCACCCAAATCCACATCTACTAATCCCTGTGCAGCACTTCTTAGCACTCTAAGAGTATATCTCCTATCTTTTTGTAGGAGTCTTTGCTTTGCAAGTTTAACGTTTTGGATAACTCACAACAGCGACGAGCAGAAATTGTAGCATCTAAAATGGTAGATGTTTTCCACGTTCTTTGTTGCTAGCTTAGCATACAAGAGGCATAGGGAAATGTGGTTAACCTGGGTTTGTCAACAATCTAATGCTCACTAAAACAGAAAAACAGCCCGCTGAAACACAAAAATCACACAAAAAGAAAAATCTGTCAAATGTATTTGCTATTCTCTAACATGTTAAGATTGGCATGGTCTTATAATGTAAGTTAGCTAAGCTGACTTAAACAACCTCTGTTTTCTATTGTGAATGACAATTTTAAGAAATGCAAATATGTTTGGAAAACAACCTATCAAAGGAGCTTTGATTTGGTGAATCCTCTTGAAAATTAGAGAAAGAGGCCTCTGTTTCTTCCCATGGCTCCCTAGGAAAACCCAACCACTTATTATTTCTGCCTGAAAATATGATATGCCATGACAGAGTAGATTTTGTCACAGTTAGGTTGTCAGGATTGAATCTGTTCACAGCCTAAAATTCAAAACACGTCTGATACAATGTCGTCTGCTGCTACAGTCACAGATGTTACACAGAAGTACTGAATGGATGAAAACAGGTGCTCATCATCATCAGTGTGTAAAATTAAAATCAATTTGATCTTGTAAAATAATGCACTCTATCTACTAAGTGCCATAGCAGTACACCTATTTTACAGGTCTTGGAAATTGTCCATGTTTGGCTCTTTCTACTACCATTCAAAGTACAAATCAAGGCTTCTAGCTTGAAAAAAAACCTCCTCACACATACTTGGTGTGAACACACTCTGAGTGTTTGTGTCTTGCAGCTGAGCGGCCACATGCATCGGCAGGAAGAAAGAGGCAGGTGTGATGACAGGAGGGAGGGCTGGTGGTAGAGGGGGGTTGGGGTGATCAGGAAATGGTGTAGGGAAATCTAATTTATTTTTCATACGCTGCTGAGATGGAATGTCATATATCATGCTATGCAGCAATTTTGTGCCCGTCCCAGGCTCACAAAAGATGAAAGAAAAGTGATCAAAGATACCGAGGGAGAAGTCAGCTGCTGGAGTTGCTATGGGATCCACTTCCAGTGAGAACAACATAAACTGTGTTGAATTACTCATCCAGTCGCTATTGGTTTTTAGTGTGGCACAATTCACTTCAAACATCAATGTTAGAAACTTCAACAATCTAACATCCTTTGGGTGAAGCATACACATTTTCTTAGATACGCAATGCTTTTACATTTTTATTGCATAATCAGAGATAAAAAGATTGAATGAAAATTGGACTAATCTACAGACAGAATGAACTAGATGTGTTAAAGAAACATCTGCACTGCCTTTTGATTGAAACTTAAAAAAAAGAAAAAGAATAGCTTGCTAGGTTTTATTTAGACCACAGACTGTATATAAATAAGCCCATGTTTAATGGTCATCAGATTTGCATTGCAAACACAGCCTGAATATACACTTGCTGGCAACTTCTATTGTATTGAAATCTGAAGACTGTGGAGTGCATTTGAGTAAAGTCAACTCATGGTCTTTCTCAACAAGCTCATTTGAAATGATTTGAGCTTTGAGCTTCGCCACATGTCAAGAAAATATTCCCACACCATTACACCACCACCAGCAGCCTTTGAGACAAGACAGGACTGATCCATGTTCGTTATGTCAAACTACGGGTTTGAATTTTGTTGCAAAAATCAAGACTCAACAGACTAGGCAATGTTTCCAGTCGTCTGTTGTCCAATTTTGTTGAGCCTGAGTAACTTGTAGCCTGCGTTTCTTATAACTGACAAGAGTGTCCAGATATAAGAAAGAGTGGCCTTCCACTGGTGGAGCCCATCTGCTTCAGGGTTTTATATGCTGTGAGGTTAAAGATGCTCATCTGCATACCCTGGTAGTAATAAGTATATCTGAGTCTCTGTTGCTTTCCCATCAACTTGAAAGAGTCTGACCATTCACCTCTGACCTCTGGGATCAACAAGGCATTTTATTTCCAGAGAACTGCTTCTCACTGGATATTTTTGCTATTACAGCCAATTCTCTGTAAACCCCAGAGATGGTTCTGTGGGAAAGTAGATTGTAGATCAGCACTTTCTGAGTTGCTTAGACCAGCTTGTCTGGCAGTAACAACCATGCCATGTTCAAAGTCGCTCAAATCACCTTTCTTTCCCATTCTGATTCTGCTCAGTTTGAACTTCAGCAGGTCGTCTTGACCATGTCTACATAACTAAATGCACTGAGTTGCTTCCATAAGATTGCCTAATTAAATATTTATGTTAACAAGCAGCTGACAGTAACAGTAACAAGTGTACCTAATGAAGTGGAAAGTGAGTGTGGATAAGTGTATGGCAAATCTGGTCTTCTCCTTGTTTGATCCTAAGTAAATACTTTCCTTATGAGGTGACAGTCTGTTTCACACGTTCAGTTTTGTAAGTAATAAACCCCACTGGAAAAAAAAAAAGTTCACCATTTGAAAGTCCCTTGGGTTCCCACATCATGTCTGATTTCAAAATACCCAGGTGATGATAGCCAAAACATTCAGCTCAAAGCTATCAGGTGAAATTTCACTAACCATGTGGTGCATCTTTATTCTGTGGTTTAGATACAGACTCTTCTTTATGTGTGAAGATCACTTGATTTTTAAGCTAAGACATGGAGTGAGTGAGTTTAAAACAAACCAAATGAAACCCTTTCCCATAAACTGAGAAAATGTAATGGCAGTAAGTGATTAAAATGGACAAGGAAAAACATTTTCCTCATTTCAGCCACACACATTGTTTCTATCACAAACCACTTTCAATTATTCTGCAAAGCTGCTGCATTTTTTAGTTTAATTATTAAACCATTGATGCTTCTGAGAGCTTTCAAATCTCCAAACATACCAAGGAATTGGCTGTGAATGTTGGCTTCTATGGCTTTTATGGCTCCTTTACTGTGTATCCTTTATGTGCTTTTTTTTGTTGTTGTCGTTGTTGTTGGCCTTGGGTTTTTTTGTTGGGTTTTTTTGCCAGTTTGTTCTGCTATAAAACCATTCTGCAAAATAATAATTTTCTATACAGATCTAACCCTATTTTCCCCCAACTTCCAGGAGACCACAATTGTGGCTCAAATGCGATACTGACCACTCTTTATGAAGTTGAATGACCCATCATCGATATTAACATAGTAAAAAAACACAATACAACCACCCATGCCACTCCTTTTCAATTACTTTGGTTTATTTCTACTTGCAGCTCCTTATTGATTGGCTGCAGCATTCCTCTTTCTAACCTTTTTCTTTTTTTTTCTGCTTTGAGAATTTTCTCCACCTTACTACACTCCAGAGATCAACCAATTACAGTATCTATATCAGGCTTAGAAGCTCTTTCTACTTCACTGGCGCCATGGAAAATGTTCTGATCTGCCCCATGTTCCACGTTATGATTTCCAAAGGAGATATCAAGATACATGTAGAGTATAGAGCATACAGCATCTTCACTGCAAGAAATGTCCTTTTAGCAGGCCATTTGTTCTCTCATGCCTAGTTCTTTTCTTCCCCCCGCTGATGTAGTTTGCTAGTGGGTGTGTTATTATCTTCAAACGAACAACTGATATGCATTTTGAACAAGTGTAATGTTACCCCACTGCCAGATACGGTACATCAGTCTAGTTTTCAATAGCACTAGATTAATTGATTGACTGATGCTTTTTTTTTTTTTTTTTTGCCCAACACAACATTATTGCAGATCTAATTATCAAGGAACAACACTCAGCAAACCCACACAGCTCTTGTCTTTTGCTTTATGAAGATGAATAGAAACTAAATTAGTGAGGACTGTGGGTGGGTGTAACACTTGTTTTATCCCTATTCATTCTTTTCATTACTACATTCTGTCGCCTTCGACATTGCCCACGTCTGGTGCAACAAAATAAAAGTCTTTGAGTCTGTGTCAGAGCAACATGAATTTAATGAGCTCAAAGGTTTGCATTACTGATGGGGTTTTTTCTTTAAAGTGGACCTAATAAGCTTTTACATATTTTCTGCAAAATACACAATGGTTGCTGCTCCTATTAAGCATGGAAAGACTTTATCCAAATATTGACATCAATGTATGCCATTATAGGGGAAAATGTCAGGCTTCAGACTGTTTTAAATGCTTGATTTCATACATGTTTTTTCCCTCCTTGAATCTGTTTGATGTTGTCAGAGGGAGTATCCCTAACGTGGCGATTTGAGCACAGAAACTACATCCACCTGGTGTTCAAATCTTCTTTTTTGTGGCATGCAACCAGGTGAAAACTGGCTTTAAAGTGAAATTAGAGGGGAGCTTAAAAAAAAAGCTTGTTTTAGGCAGTGGGTGAGCTGAAGGGCTTCACCAAGACCAAATATAAAACAAATAAAAACTATTTGTGTATCATGCAAAGTAACTTTTGTAAAGTCCAAAAATAAAATGTGAACTTGTCTCCTTTAAGATCTGTTGATTTCAAAATATCATCTTTATATTGAGATTCAGATTACTGATGACTGTTTTGGTATTTCACCTTTGGTAATTAAAAAAGAAGTGTGAGATCAGACTACAGGCACAGATCTCATTTGTCACCCTTAAATGTTTCGTTTTTCACAAGTCAGTTCAATGTTTAGGCTCGAGGATCTTTGTGAAATTTGGATAAATAATTAAGTGGCATCAGTGCTGTCTTAGAGATATCACATTTTAATTGAAAGCATGCATAACAAACCAGAACCAATGACTTTTTAAGACAAGTGTTTACAAGAAATACACCACAGAGTTGTATCATGGGAAATGTAAGTCCCAGTGTTCTTGGAGTTTAACACAGTCTCATTAAAGAGAAATTGTCTTTTCTTTTAAAGTGTTTTGGTTTTTGCTTCTTAAAATTCAGAAGCAGAAAAAAGTTGATGGAAAATAAAGTTTCCAAGTAGAATTTTTATGAAATGTCATCCACATTGTGGCTGACTGGTGTAGTTGTTATTGTCGTTATGAAGACATCAGCAAGTGCAGCTTCAAGTGACGCCTTTGAAAATCCAGAGCACAAAACGCGTTCTTGTGTTTAACGACGGATGTAGTTATCATCACTGAAAGGAAGTCATTAAAACCAGAAAAATGTAATGCAGATTGACCTGACTGTTCTTCATTTTAATCCTGGAAAACCCATCAATGCATTTGAAATGACCCTTTTACACAATTATTGTCATATGCCTCTAAATTGGAGTTTGCAGCAGTGCTTCATAATACAGGCGGGTAGTTTGTAAATATTTTAGAACCAAGTTTCTGTATATTATAACTATTTCAAGCTGGAACTTGATCTAAACCAGGGGTAGGCAACTCCAGGCCTCGAGTGCCGGTGTCCTGCAGGTTTTAGATGTTTCCTTGATCAAACACAGCTGATTCAAATGGCTAAATTACCTCCTCAACATGTCTTGAAGTTCTCCAGGGGTCTGGTAATGAACTAATCATTTGATTCAGGTGTGTTGACCCAGGGTGATATCTAAAACCTGCAGGACACTGGTACTCGAGGCCTGGCGTTGCCTACCCCTGATCTAAACGTATTATTTATGTAGTTAAAAATTCAAAATCTTCAAACATTTCCAACATGATTTTCTCATCCTTTATGGGGCAATCATGGCTCAAGAGTTGGGAGTTCGCCTTGTAATCGGAAGGTTGCCGGTTCGAGCCCCGGCTTGGACAGTCTCGGTCGTTGTGTCCTTGGGCAAGACACTTCACCCGTTGCCTACTGGTGGTGGTCAGAGGGCCCGGTGGCGCCAGTGTCCGGCAGCCTCGCCTCTGTCAGTGCGCCCCAGGGTGGCTGTGGCTACGATGTAGCTTGCCATCACCAGTGTGTGAATGTGTGTGTGAATGGGTGGATGACTGGATATGTAAAGCGCTTTGGGGTCCTTAGGGACTAGTAAAGCGCTATATAAATATACAGGCCATTTACAATGTAGCTTGCCATCACCAGTGTGTGAATGGGTGGATGACTGAATGTAGTGTAAAGCGCTTTGGGGTCCTTAGGGACTAGTAAAGCGCTATATAAATACAGGCCATTTTACCATTTTAGTCGCAGCAGGGGTCACGAAGCTCAGTCAAGGTGAAGTTACAAACCCAGTTTTAGTTTAATACAGCAGGTCTTCTTACTTGATCAAAGCAGATGAATATTATTATTGCAGCATTCAACTGGAACAACAACAAGAATATTTCTTTATCGCTTGATGTAATTACTTATTACCACGGGATTACTTTGTGTTTTATTGATGTGATTTCGTGTGATAATTAATGAGATTCAGTCCACAAATGAAACCCTCTGCAGCGGCACCCATCAGCTAAAGAAATTTGAATCAAACTAGGCCATCTCTGTTTCTCAAACCTGTTGCACACATTGAAGAGTTTCTGAAAAAGAGAAGAATTAATCAGCGCTAAGTTTTTGATCCCACTCCCCTATTCAGTGTGACAGAGCTCAGCTAATGCTGCTAAAATTTGCACAAGCGGGCATGTGCTTTTGTCAGATGTGTTTTTCTCACTTTGGAGAGGAAGAAAAGTTGTTTTGCTGTTTAACACAGAGTCAAAAGGCAGAAGATCAATCCTGATAAGAAAGAGCATCTTTTTTGTGATACTGTATCATTTTTTTTCCTCTATAAATCATTTGCAGTTTCAACTTTCTTCTTTTTCCTGGTGCTGTCCCTCACCTGTCTCCCCTCTGTGATTAGCTTTCAATTTCAGTACAACATCAAGTGTAGGGCTTTTGTGGACAAGTATGTAGACAGAAATATGGTAGTCCAACATGTTTCATTGCTTCTCATTGCATCATAGCTTCTGCATTATTTTTATGCTTTGGAAATGTTTTTGAGAGGAAAGCATGAGTCCAAGGTCTTCTTTTATCCCCCTGAACATGTTCTCACAAGTGCGTGGGAAAAAATGAGCACTTTTTCAAAAAGTGTCTGATTGAAATGACAGACAGAATAAAAAAAGGAACTAACTGGTGACAAATCCTCTTTAGTATATGAGGCCAGATGTCTCTTATGGTGCTGGAAAATATATTGTACAGTTATCAGAGTCTATGAGATTCAAATGCAGTGAGGACAAGAAATAAACCAACACAGAAAATCGAATCTAATTTAAATCTGAAAAGATGAAGAGAAGAAACACCACGAACACTTAACTACAAACATAATTCACAGGTGACATGTCCTCAGCATAGATTTTAAAAGTTAGTAAGATTTGTTCTCTTTAAAGTGAAGAAAGAATTGTTCCAGATCATTAATATTGTTAAAATATTTAAAGGACTCTTTTAAAAAGAGAACAATAAGGTACAAAAGAGCTAGAGTTTAGAATCAAACTGCTTTACGTGGTGCAGGAGTATAGGATTTTTGAAGTACTGTGCATCAATGACATCCTTCTGAGGGTACCTTGTCAAAAGAAGCAGTGAGCATCCAGCAAGGATCGATAAATGGATTTCAGGAGGCCTCCAGACTGAGTTTGACAGTACACACACTGCTCTTTCTGACACTTGCTTTGAATGTTGTATTTCAATCAATATACTTTACTGAATGGGCATCTATGGTCAGCACAATCATCCCCACAGCTTATCGAGCCACAGTGTGCATTATGTGCTCTGCAGCTGTAGTCGTAAAACCCAATTTTCATACTGATACTAATGCTACATGTGATTTATCATTAGTCAGACCTTAAAGGATTATACCATTTGAACCATGGTGGTAATGCAATCGTAAAAAAAAGTTCATGAGCCTGTTTGTTGTTAAGATAAATTAGTAGAACCTAGGCCAGATTTTATTTTGAAATGGTTAGTTTTAGACATCTGTTTTCTGAACTGTGATGCAGCACAGGAAGAAGAGAATGTAGTGTGGACAGAGCTGAATTAGAAATTTAACTCTAACAGATGACGCCAACAGAACAAAACAAACAAACAAAAAATAAATAAATAACAGAGTTGTGCCTTTGCTGCCTCCAGTATCACAAGTTGATTATATACTGGTGACACCACAAAGCCCACAGAGTTCAGAGGTGGGAAGACTCTGAAAAGTATTTATCGTCAAGCCCACTATAATTTTCCTGTTACTGTTTATTTATTTATTTGGATGTATATGATGCGCAAGCCTTCACTGATGGAAGATGACAAAAAGAGGCATCAGCATCTGTGACAGGGACGTTCACTATATCACTATACAGAATATGCAGCAAAGTGCATCTCACATCAAAGGGACGATTCTCCAAATTGCTGCCAGCTTTAATCATACATCACTTTGATTTCTTTCATTATCTTTTATTATTGCTGATACTAATTAAAATGGACTCTTATCAGACTTTGAAAGGAAATCACATATTGAATAAGAAACAAGAAACAAAAGTTAATCCTTTTATTGTAGCAGGAATATTGGCTTTCTGAATTTCATGCAGATTATTTTGATTTGATGGGAATCTATTCTAGCAGCTCATCTTCAAACACATTTGAAACATCCTTCATTCTCCCTACAATGGAAGATTCACATCAGACATGTTCCTGTTTGACAAAAAGCTGGCTGACAGCTGGCTGATTACTTTTGTGCCCTTCATATTCTCCCCCCGTTGTGTACCTCTGTCCCAGGCATATTTCTCTTCAATGAGTTCTACCTGTCAGCCATTTTGCAAACATGTAGACTCATTGTATATGAGGGACCCTATTTCAAGCCTCTTGTCTCTCATTCAGCAAGCTTAAGCTCTTTAACACATGCAGTATGAATTATATAACAATTCCCCATATGGACAGTCTTCTGAATAGCCACATATTTTCCTGGCATGAGTGTTTGCGAGCCACAAATGGAGACTAATCACCTCATATCATATCTGTCAACAGACTGATTAGCTTTCTCTCAGTCTGAGGATAGGCTTGGGTTAAATTTATATTTGTTTACAGTTCTTGGTATTTGTTTTATCCTTCTTGCAGTGACAGATGGGTGGAGTTTAGCACTTTAGAGTTTTCCGTGTTGGGTAAAGTTTGGATTCCAGATGGCAGCATTAATTCCTCTTGCAAACACTTTCCCTCTGACTGTCTAGACATTTCATGTGCTTACATTGTTTGAGCAGGTCAGCCAAAATAAGTAAAGCTTCCACTTCCCTTACTGTGAGGTCAGTAGGTCAGATAAGGTATCCCTATGAGATCTAAGCCAATGTCAGTGATGACCCCAATTTGAACCCTGCACTCAATCCTTAGGGTAAGGACTAGGGATGGAGGCAGCATTGACGATAACTTGGACTTCAGAGATCGAACAATGGAAAATAAAAACTTCCAACTGATGTTGAATAACAAATACATGGGCCACTGAGACTGGCAAGTGCTACATTATTTGTCAGTTGGCCAATAGTAGTTAATAAGGTCAATATACTTCATATCAGTGTATGACTGGAATATCTGAGTTAATTTCTGATCATTTCAGACTTTACAGCTGCTGGAAGATTTTGTATGATTTGATCTTATTAGAAAAAAATACTTTAAGAGTTGTGGCATGGTAATCTTAATACACTGATTTAAAAGGAGATCACTCTGTAGTGCATTTTGTTATTTTTGTCATGTTTCAGACTTGTTTTAAAAATGAATTATCTTATCAGTCTACATGATTTTGTTAAATACAAATCCTAATGGTCCTCGAGATTAACAGGCAAAGTACAGACTGGAATTTGTTGCAGGGCCAACAAATATCTATGGGAAAGAATTCATGCTCACCTTCACGTCTGTGGCTACCAGCTAACCGAACCACACACATGTCTTTGAGAGGAAGCTAAAGTAAGATAAGATAAGATAACCTTTATTAGTCCCACGTGTGGGAAATTTGTTGGGTTAAGGCTGCTGACCTTTGCCAGTGCCATCTTACCCTTCCGACCATACATACATTACAACATCACATGGGGAAGACAGGTCAGAGAGGTATAACAATGGAAAATGCACAACATGAGGAAAGACGAGGAGAAAAAATAATTCCCCCCAGACTGAGCTCCAACAGGGAGATCATCCCAAAGGGTTGGCTCCTGCACAGTCATCTGTAAGGTTTACAGAAAGTGGCGTGGAAATGAGAAAATATTCAGTACCTCTTTTATGCAAGAGGTCAGAGAACATTGACCAGACTGCTTCAATCTAATAGAATCAAAACAGTCATTACAACCAAGGTAGCAGATAAGCTACCACTACAAAAACTATGCCGGTAGCAATCTGCAATCTACAGTCCAGATTCACACACCAAAACTAATGAATATGGGGAACTGAGACTTGAAGCATTTTCTAAATTATGTACATCATGTATTATCCTAAATAACCATATGATTGCCACTCTTACGATGCCTTTAAGTAGTCAGAGGGCCCGGTGGCGCCAGTGTCCGGCAGCCTCGCCTCTGTCAGTGCGCCTGTGGCTACAATGTAGCTTGCCATCACCAGTGTGTGAATGTGTGTGTGACTGGGTGAATGACTGGATATGTAAAGCGCTTTGGGGTCCTTAGGGACTAGGAAAGCGCTATATAAATACAGGCCATTTACCATACAGGCCATTTACTTTGTACTTTGCTAAGTAGCACCTTAGCTTGTCATGGACAATTTCCCTTTTTTTTGTTATATAAGCTATTCATCATTAATCAGGTTCAACCAGTTCTATTCTTTGACATTTGACAGTGTTGCTTTAACCATTTAAAACATCCACATTAAGCTGCCTCCCTCTGTCTTTCACCTGGCATGCTCGAATTATGCATCTATACAAGGCTCAGTGCTTTCCATGACAGCTTCTTGTATGTTCCTGTCTTTCTCTGTCTTCCTCTTAAACTTAAATGTTCTGCTCTCATACTCTGCTAGCTCTCTGCCGTTTGGTTGGAGGATGACTGGTGCCAGTAATCAGCTTTTTCTGGTGGCTTGAAAAAGAAGTTAAGGCACTGAACAGCTGCCAGCCATCGTGTGCATGAGTGTGTGTCTGTTTGTGTGTGCATCTGAATGTCACCATAGATGGTAGTCTTTAAGCAGAGCACATGAGAAAGTGAAATAAAATTGAATTTTGAGGCTGTCAACCAGCACACTTTGAGCAGCCTGTCAAAATCTAATCACAGATGGCTTGATCAAACAGTGTGTCTCACTCTGGTAAAAGGTTTTCTGCCTTCCACATGTAAAATTAAGAAAATCTTCCACCCACAGAAAAAGACAGCCTGTAGGCTTTTGCATACAATGTGAGCTTGAGTGGCTTTGCCGCTGGTGTTGTGCTATACATTGGAGCTGTAACAAGGGTGATGGATGGAGGCTGTTACTCACAAGTGATTTGCATCATCTTTACTGTTGCCACAAAGCTTACGTGGGAACCATCATAAAACACATTTTTTTCTCTCTTTTCATGGTAACAGAGCATATCTACAGTTGTTTCTCTCCTTTCTTTGGTCTTTAGCCTATCGGGCACAGCAGGGGGAAAAGGCGATTGGTCTCCATAAGTTTTTTTTGCCCGGACTCCCTCTGCTCCAGTTGACCCTCCTTCGCATCGTGATCCACTTTTCCTTCTGAATGTTCCTAGGCTATACATCTCTTTCTTCCTTTTCCACCCTCCTCTCTACTGTATCTCACTCTCCCCCTCATTCTCACTCCCCACTGCAATGGCTCCATGTTGTGGTGCACCTTCAGGCTGTGTGTGGGATGATGTTGTGGGTTGGCATCTGGCAGCCTCTGATAAGAGAGCGAGTGAGCTGGTTCTATTCCTTCTGAGATTCTTTTGAATTTTTTTTTTCTTTTTGGGGGGGGTTTGACGGAGTGTCCAGGGAGACCACTGGCCAGGATTTTTTTTTCACAATGTCTGAAGGACAGTGCCAAGAATATACTATACAACAGAAGTGGAACACCCTAGTCTCACAGAAAAACATGAAATGATCATGACCCTATATATTCCATGGCTGAGCCATGTTATGTGGAATTATATGCTTTCCCATAGAAAACAACAAGCCTTTACACATAATTTTAATTGTCAGTGTAATATGGTGTCGTCATCACCAGCTTTCAGAAATTGTGAACTGCAAACCCAACCAGCTACTTTAATTTAGGCCCCAACGTCTGGACTGGGTACAGTAGGAACACACACACAAAACTTAATTTTTGGGCAGTTTCTCCCTTTCTTCTCTGCATTCTTCTCTCCTCTAGGGGAGGTTTCATTGGGGAGCACCGGTTGATAGCCATATTCAGATCTTTTTTCAGATGTGTTCAAGGCTGGTCTCTGGCTGGGCCACTCAAGGGCCATTGTCCTATTGGAAGATGAACCTTTTCTCCAGTCTGAGGTTCAGAAAACCCAGGAGCAGGTCATCATCAAGGATGTCTCTATACATGGCTGCATTCACCTTTCCGTCACTAGTCTCCCAGTTCCTGCTGCCAAAAAAATCCCCACAGCATGATGCTGCCACCACCATACTTCGGTATAGGGAAGATATTGGTCAGGTGATAAGTGGTGCCTAGTTTCCTCTAAACATGACGCTTGGCATTCAGCCCAAAGAGTTCAGTCTTTGTTTCATCTGCCCAGAGAATTTTGTTTCTCAAGTTCTGAGGGCCCTTCAAGTGCCTTTGGAAAACTTTAGTCAGGCTGTCACTCTACAAGGCCTGATTCGTGAAGTGCTGCAGGCCTTCTGAAAAAAAAAAACACACAAAAGGACAGCCTGCAGTGTTGCTCTTCAGAGAGCAACACTGGAGCTCTGTCAGAGTGGCCATTGGGTTCTTGGTTACCTCCCTGACCTAAGCTGTTTGTCCAGCTCTAGGAAGTCCTGGTGGTTCCAAACATCTCCCATTTACAAATGATGGGAGCCACTGTGCTCAGAGTGCACTCAGAAGTTGTGCACCTGAAGTTTTATTGTTATTGTTGCCCTTTGGGTTTTTTCCCCTAAACTCACTTTCTGTAAAAACAAAACAATAAGTAAAAAAATACCCTAAATAGACTGAGGAAACCCTTACCTATGCTAATAGGTTTTGTGGTTGTATCACTAAAAAATGACCATTGCACTGTAGTTTCATCCACTGCTAATATGAAAGCTCTATGAGTGGCCTGTTTATCAAACACTGGCACAAAGGTGAGGAAATGTGTGTTTGAACTTGCAAAGAGGCACTCTGTAAAAGTTGACCTTGGAAAATCTAAATATTCCTTCACATAGTGATTGTGAATAGAAAATCTGAGCAATGGGATGTAGTTTATCACAGTAATTTTTTTTCTAGAAGCTATGCTTACCTCATAGGACAAATACTGCAATTTATGTGTATTAATTCGACTCCCAGTCCTCCTTTGTTGAATAGTGTGCCTTCCTAATAGAAACATCTCCCCTGTTTCACTTTTTCCATTTGTTTCATTTTGTGCTTGACCTAGGGGTAGAAGGGTGGGCATGGGGACTTTCACTATTTGTCAGTCTGCAATTAATTCAAAATGTTTCTCTGGGGAAAGAGCCAGACATACCTAACTGCTATAATCATCTCCATGTTAGGCCCTGTGAGAGAATGTGGGGCATCATTAGCCACAGATTGATTGTAGCTTTGCTAGCAGTGGTATTAGATATCCTCTGCACAAGAAGTGTAAATGTATTTTGCTTCAAAACAAACAACAGACACTAATTTATTTGGATCACTGAGTTTAGCATATAAGATATTTTTTAT
This sequence comes from Pundamilia nyererei, assembly GCF_000239375.1. Taxonomy (NCBI): domain Eukaryota; kingdom Metazoa; phylum Chordata; class Actinopteri; order Cichliformes; family Cichlidae; genus Pundamilia; species Pundamilia nyererei. The sequence continues at coordinate 1,839,441 of NW_005187487.1, read as the reverse complement.
GAAAAAAATGGGCTTGTTAGCATCGCTGCAACTAAGTGTTGCAGCTAGTGGGAGGAAGCAGAGGGATCTTTATCATAATAAAAGTTAAAGAGCATTTCTGTATGATATTAGCTACAGTGAGAAAACCACGGTAAAAAGTAAGGAAAATCTTTCATGTGAAATGTTCAAAACTATGTTTTTATGTTGGATCAAGTTTTTATATCTTTTAAGATGTGTAATTAAGAAAGAATGAAGTTTTTTTTAACCCAGTAAATAAATAATGTGGATTTGAGATACAAGATGATTTTGTAATGTACTTATTATAATTACTTGCCCAAAAGTTTGTCATATAAAAATTCACTGTAGATTTTTGAGAACTTTGAGTCTTTAAGATGTTTTCTTTCCTACAGCATTAGCCTTTTGGCTTTTTTACACTGATGCCTGGATTGTGTTGCAGACACAGACACAGTCAGCTCAAGGCCCAACAGATGAGCAATCATTCCTTTTATACTTCTTTGATGTCCGCTTGAAGTCTACCAGCTGGGGTGAATGTGTAGTTTGTCCATTGTAATGGCATAATTTAAATTCCCCATGGTCTAGTCTGCAAGGTTACAAATTTCAGGCAAACACTGGCATCCACACAGACCCTCTTATTCACCATCTGATGGAGATTTTCACTCAGGTCAAGCGGAGCTGAGTGGACCCTAGCGGACTCGTGGGTGCAGAAAGTATAATTCAGGCTTGAGGCAAATCATTATAAATAAAATATGACTTCACAACTTGCATATTTATTAATTTCTTATCCTCAGGCCTTGTGTGTCTCAGGATCTTGATTCTCGTGTTAGGCATGCTGTCAAGCATAGGAATACGTACAAAATAATGCAGAGATACACATGTACACTGTCATGACCCTGAATATGTTACACTTTGCTCCATCTCACACTTGAACGGTTCAGAAGGTCTGATCTGAAATTTCAGCAGTATTGTGCAAGAGGCCAACTAAATATTGAATGAATAAGAGACACAAGTAAGATGTTTTAGTTGGATAAAGGGAGCAAGAGCATGAGGCGTAGGCAATGACTTGTCAATTACCCATTTAAGTCTGATACAGAGCAGAACCTATGACTTGCCTCAGGTGGTGTGAGGGATGTTATGTGATGAATACAAGAGCGTATCCACCACTGGCACTATATATATAGCTTTAAAGTCAAATTTGAGTGGGAGATTTCTGAAAGTGCACAGAATACTGACTCATCCCTACAAGGTTCTCTTGTTTTACAATATATCCTTGTATACTACTAAACCCCTCCTATTAGCAGCTACAGAATTGGGTAATTCTTTAGTAATTTTGTCATTACCATATTCTAAAACGCTAGTTTGTTGTGATTCTTCTCTCTATTCGTTGCTTTTTTTTTTTTACTTTTTATTCAGGGCCTTTTATATAAACTAAACATGGTTAAACATGAAAATAAAAAAGTAATGAATGAAAGGACTGTAAAAACTGTGGTGCAGTCATGATTACAGACTCTTTTTGGTTTGCTGTAGCTCTCTCCTCTTAAACTAATTGCTTTGCTGCAGTCTTAACTTTATGGCTAACAACAGACCTGACAGATTAAGTCACACATACAGGTATAGTTGAGCCTTTGCTACACTGTTTGGCATAAAATAATTGTGTGACAGCTTTTCAATGATCAGCATTTTCACGGTAGTTTGTTTGGACGAGCTGCCCACAGCGAGCTTTCAACACATGCTGAAAAATGATATCAATGGGGAAACTGCCTCAGCCAGCTAAAATTCAAACTGAAGCATTCAGTGAAAGAATCTGAGTAATTACAACTCTCACGTGACGGGACTGAAATGCCAGTGACCAACAACGATTTCACCAGCTAATTTCTTTACCTAGGAGGAGCGGCGTCAAGTGTGTGTCACTGTGCGACAACCTCCAGATGGTTTAAGCAGCCTACATCATTATGGTGGTTGAAAAGAAAATAAAACCCTGTCAAAGCCCGACTCTCCATCTGCAGGATCCGCGTCTTAATCATGCTTCTGGCACATTTTTGTTGCACAATATCCCTGACAATTCAGTGCAACCTGTTCTGCTCAGATGATTCAGCTTCACCTCCACTGGCACATTATCTGCTGAATATGAATTAAGCTCATATCAGACATTCCAGACTGCCTGTGCACATTGTATAGCCATCATGATCAAGCTTCTTACTTGGCTTAAGACTCTGGCAGCTCACGTCTTAATTTATCTTAAAACTTATTAACATTTTTATTAATTCTTTTTTTTAATCTAAAGACCACTAGCATTGTCCAAATTGCTTCTCTGCCTTTTTTAGACTTGAAAACATTATGGAATTTTAGCATGTGAGATATTATTATGCCAGACAAAACAACAGCGATAGATGGACATTGTCTAATTTGATAAAGGTTAATTGGGTCAGAAAATAGCTTTAAAATAATGAACAGTCACATTTCTAACTGCTGGCCTCAAGTTGGCATCAATTAATTTGTTGCTGTTTGAGGGTGTTCAACCCCCCACCCCCTTCCTCACCTACAGTACCCGCCATCTTCCCCGCACCCCACGTCCTGTTGTTAGCACTCATTTCTGTGCAAGGGTAGGAAATCTTTATCTTTATTGCAGGGTTTGTGAGTATTCTTTGATTAATTATCACGTGCGTGACAACATGTGTTTGCCTTTGGATGTCAGCAATATGCCTGCACTGAGCACATGACAAAGGTAAACTAGAGGAATGAAGAAGGTACACAGCTTTAACATGTCTGCCTTTTGCTACTTTGATGACTTGTTTATGACGTGGCTGTCATGTGTGATGAATGAAAATGTAGGGAAGAAACAGTAAAACAAAGGGTTACTCATATGCTCACAGAGAACTTACACACACCCACTCACACCCTGCAAATGTTAATGATGTCAAAGATGTTGATGTATCAGCAAGTGCATGCTGCAAACAGTGCTGAAAAGAAAGCTTAGGGAGATTTGTTTTTGCTCAAAAGCAATTAGGTTTTCTTTTCCTGAACTATTGGTTCGTTTATTAGACAACTTATTTGAGAAACACGACGCAAAACTGCTACATAGGGTGAAATGTAAAGCAATAACAGCAACAACAGGAAATAAGTTCAACATGATCAGTAACTGATATTTTCAGAGATTCAGTGTGAATTAAACTTTGCAAGGATGTCAATATTACATGTTCATTGGAAATACATATCCTTAAATCTAAGACAGAGAAAGCGTAGGGGGAAAACAAATCCCTCTTGGTACTCTTGATAGTGATCCTTTTCTTTTTTGTACATTAAAGGTGCTGTTAACAACTAATTCAATTTACTTTTAAAAGCCAAAATGTAGCAAACACAGGGCTGAAGTTGTAGCCCACAGCTAACACACTCACTGACTAAGAATTGAAGTGAACACAGCTTTCAAGAACGTCTCATTTTCAACAAAAGTTAAGTCTGCCATATCAAAGTTTGCTTCTTTACCCACCCACAAAGAATAGATCTGTTTAGTTGTGTCTTACATAGCCCCGTCTAATTGTGTAATGACTTCATAAGCTGTGTGAGGCTGAAGGCAAAGTGTGGATTTTTTATTTTCATTTTATAGTTAAACATCCTGGAAATTTTATGTCTTTCAGTTAGATTTCATCTCCGACTTTAGATATATTTGAATAACTTCTGTCTGTAATGAGAGGAAAGGAGACTGATAGAAACCAAGAAGAGATGAGTAGTTTGTGTAAGATTGAAACATAACTATACAACTGGTAATATTTTTTCTTCCATAACAGATTTATGAACATATGACAAGTTGGTTTTGTTTTGTTTTGGGGTGTTTTTTCTGTAGCTTTCTTAACTTTTAGTTTCCTTCTCAGCAAATATGAATTTCCTTTTTTTTCAAACCATCATTAGGAGCAGTGAAATAAACACCAGCATAATACAAAAAAAAAAAAATGCTGGCTGGGAAATGCTTGTATATCTATAAAATATATACAGCTTTTTAGATTAGATTTAATTGGTCAGTCTTGAGTCACCTGCTTGCAAAGATTAAAGTACTTACCTGGCTACTACTATAGAAATATAGCCATGATGAAAAGAAAGTACACCCTCTCTCAAATCTAAGCTTTTATGTATCTTTTTAAAGACAAGTCTTTCAGTGTTTTCCCAAGTGTTCTAATATTACCTTTAATGTTTAACATGTCAACTTAGGCCTGGAGTATCTGATGTCGCTCTTGGGTTATTTTGCAGTCTGACCATGTGGCGAATTTCCTGGGAAGTCCAGTTCTGGGAAAATTGGCAGATGTCTTTGCGTAATCTTTGTGAATAATTTTGTGAATAGTTGTCTCTCTCTCTCTCTCTCTCTCTCTCTCTGTTGACCCTGTGATGGACTGGCAACCTGTCTAGGGTATACCCTGCCTCTTGTGCTGGGATAGCCTCCAGCACTCCTTGCCCCATGACACTGAATTGGATTAGTGGAAGAAGATGGATCAATAATTTATGTTTAACTTGAATAAGTAGAGTTTGTTTTTCGTTTTTTTCTGGATAATTGAAAAGAGAGAAAGTGCCCCAATGCCCACCATTAACCAGCCAGACTGCTTAATGCTGCACTGGCATTTCCTGGACACCAGAAATAACTGTTCTCACTTTGTTACTCTGTCCTCATTAAAAAGAAAGGTGCCAAGCATGGAGCTTAACCACAGCGCACAGAAGAGCTAACTAAATTTACAGTCCTTTAATCACTTTATTAGTGTTTTATGGTTTACAACAAATATCATTAAATTTAGGATATTATCTGTATCTGTCATTTCTCTACTGACTGTACCAACACTCAGTTCATCATTGGTTTTGTATTTTTGTATTCAGTATATAACACGCAGTGTGCAGATTTAGATGGGGAACAGAAAGGACCTTAGAACAGTTTAATAGCTTGATCCTATTTCTTCCTTTAGTATCCTACAGTAAAGTATTTTCTATTATCTCTATAGACAAAAGGCTGTGTGTGTGAATCTGCTGAAGGAAAGTCTGGACAGGATTTAGACACTTGTCACCCTCAAGAGTGAAGCTTGTCCAGGCTTAAAAATTGTCTCTAGAATCCAAAAATCAGCTGGCAGTGGTGAAATTTCCAATTTAACATCAGAGCACCCTTCTGAAAAAGAAAAAAAACTCTTGGTACAACAGAACTTTGTTGTACCAAGACTCCCTCCAAGCTTTGCTTCAGTCTGCTTGTTCAGCTATCCAGGAGGTTCAAGTCTGATACAGGACTGCATGTAATTCATAGAGCCATGTCTGAGAAGCTTGTCAGGACAGGTAGCTGAAAAGACGAGCTCACAGCTGGTTGATGTAATCCTCTGTAGCTGGCTTTTGTGTTCTGGAAAGGTGGAGCTATTCAGTTAATCTTTTCTTTGCTACCAGTCACTGGCAATTCTGTGCAACACGTATGTTTGACTGAGCACACAGATTACTTTGGTTAACATCCAGAGAAGGTTTCAGCCATTGTATCTTCCCTCCATTTTTCACTCTGATAATTTCCATCTTTTGTCGAGATTATTCCAGAATTGCAAAATTCACTTTCTAAATCCTGTGAGCAGTTGTCCTCTTATGCTTGTACATACTCTCACATATATATTCTAATAATCAAATCAAAAGATTTATATTACGTGAAAGGAAGAAGACTGCTTAGCCTGTCATTTTACACCTGCATAAGGCACCTTTATATGTGCTGGCAACCCCGTACGGTAGTGAGAGAGAGCTGTTGTCACTACTTTGAGCGTCAGCACCCACAAATGATGCAACATGACATCAGTGGATTGTATGTAGCACAGTCAGGCTTACTGAGCTGTCAGCCTGTGACATGTTTTATCAAAGCATACCAGAAGAAAGAGAAAGATGTAATGCTCGAGAGTCCAGCTCCGTCTGCACTGCGCTCTCTTCCCGTTGTTAAGGAGACAGCAATGTATTGGAAGATTTGTGAACAAAGCTGACAACTGAGGCAAAAAAGGACAAATCTCGGTGAAAGGACTCAGCTAGAAGTTTTATTGCTTTTTCTTTTAACACGACAATGGGTCGAAGAAAGAATGAAAATTTGTATAACATAGATTGTCCTGACGTTTACAGCCTGGCTTACCTGCATTAGGAATTAAACTGATGCGGACAAGGCTTTGTTGGTGCCAAGGGAAGGCAAAACCATCAGAGTGACCGTCATCTCCCTCAGGGCTAACTCAACCTATATAGTACAGTCGGATTTTTGTCTAACAGATGGCAACACAGCTGTGTAAGCATGTTCATGTGATGGTTACCCTTGTACAACAAATTTCCACTTACAAAATACACCTTGTTTTTGACAAACTTTTCGTCCTTGTGTGTTTGTGTTCCCCTAATTCAAGTGTGTCCTCATTACTAGGGTGTGGGATGCTGTCTTTATATCAAAGCCACTGGCATCTGAGAGAGAGGCACCATGTCTTCTTTGCGTTGTTGGGCTGATGCACTCCTTACACCAATGGTTAGAATGGTCTCGTTCACAGTGGGTCACAAAAAGATGCTTGGTCATTGTCATAGTTATGGGGTTTTAATTCTGTTACATACGGTCGTATTATACAATTATTGTTCTCCATATCTTATCTTCACAATCTTTTACCATCAACTTGCTTGATCATCTTTATGTTTTGTACTAAGCAGTTAATGGTTTCCACCATTATGTCATTTTCTCCTTTCAAACTAGTGTTCTTTGTGTTTTCCCAGTTTCTACATTTTTGTTGTGTATTTTTGTTCTTTTGTGCATCTTATTGTTTTTTTTGTCTGTTTTTTGGACCTTTACATTTTCATTTTCAGTCACCTGTTAATGATATTTAGCTTGTTGGATTAAAAGTATGGTGTTTGGATTTAGTCTTCTGATTCAAGTGTCTTCTGTTTACATCTTTAAAACCATTGAAGTAAGGCATCACATCAACTTGTTGTGAATGGCTGTATTTCAACCCAAGTCACAATCTTTTTCCCAAACATGACATAGCCTTTAGAAAGAGATAAAATATATTAATCAGCCCAGTTTTGTTTCCTTTGGACAGTTTGTTCTTTATGTTAAGCTAACCAATGCTAATACTGTAGTAATACTGTAGTTAAACTAGTCTCCATACAACTAAGTATATACCTTGCTTTCAGCTAGATTTCTTACTCAGTTTATAATGTATAAAAAGTTTGGAGTCACCTGAATAATACTAAAATCTAGTTCAAACTGACTGAAAGCCATCAGCTGTCCAATCAGTGCATTTTAGCAGTCAATAAGATTTCTTTCTGGTTTGTTTCTGACAGAAAATAATTTCCAATAATACATGTTCTCTTTCAGCAAATGGACAAAACAAGAAAAAAAAAAACATTAATTACTGTAATCTCGCATTTCTCCACATTACTGTGTGGAACCTTTACCGATAAAATACAAGAACAAGAAGTTTGAAAACTGCATTTGCTCATGGATTTATAAATTCATTTATGAAACTAAATTCAAGGAGCTCAAGCAGAAGCTCCTAATGGTGCAATAATATTCTATATTACGTGCCTCAGGAAAAAATAATCGCTTTTATTGCTCATGAATCCTGTTTAAAAGTACATATGGGCGGCATTTTTACATAAAGTGGATAAAGAGTCTCATACAAAGACAGCAACCAATACGAAAGATTTGAAAAGGTGAATATTTCCCAGCGCTAAAAGATCTCAGAACTTTTGATGCAATCATAGACATATAGTATATTACAAAAATACTACAATAAAATATGTGTCTATAAAATATCTAACAAAGTAGATGAACACTTTGTGTCTATTTGTTCGACTTCTATTGTTGTGTCGTAAGTTGAATTAATTTCACAGAAGCTTATCTGTAAGATCAATAAGGAACATCTGTAGTCACTCATCTGTCTGCTTCTCAGGTGTTGGCACCTAATCTAAGTTTTACATAACTTCCACTTTCCCACACTGTCAAGCTGATTGTGACATCACTGGTCTAGTCCAATCGGCTTTCTGCCGGCCAATCAGCCTTCACTCCGCGTACTTTAAATCTCACTGTGCGTCTGTCTTGCAGTTTCCTTCCTCCAACTAGCCCTCTCCCCGATCACCATCTCTAATTATTCAGGCTCTATTCAAGACTCCATCTTTATCTCCACCACCAGCGTTTAGACTCCAGGGGGTCTTGCCCTAATCCCATCGAGGTCTAACCGCCAAATACCTCAAATTGAATTCTGTACATAGATAAACCATGCTCAATTCCTTCTAATGATCTCTTCTTATTGAACTATATGTCAGCGTCATTGATGTACTGTGGAACTGTATAGAACATATCCTTGTTGGTATTTCTGTTATTTTGTCCCTTACAGTAAATTTTAGATGGTGGTGCAGGCTTGGTAAAGGTCATGAGTAAATAGATATGGGCCTCAAACATGGTCCACGGTTTATACTGTACGCCTTTGTGAGTGAACCTCTTCTCTTCCTGAAAGGTCACCTCTGAATCTCTTCTGCCTACATTTCTCTGCCCAGTAACCGTAATACACGTTGAATATACGTAGATAATACTAGGAATCTTTCTGAGGTTATATGTAATATGTGTGAATTTCTACAGAATTTCTATATTTTTTGATAATATTTACCCACCAAAATTTTACCCTTCAAGTGAAAAACTGCCCATGAAAAATGATACATAAAATATAAAGGCAGATTCTTTGAGGTTATGGGACTTTTCAGCTGCTGTTTCTAGATGGTGTCCATTAAAATGAGTACATGAGACAACCTGTCTGTCATCACTGACAGCTCTCACCATGAGGCCTTTTGGGGATCAGCTTCAGAGCGCTCAGAGGATCAGAACAGTAGGCATCCAGCCTGCTGTACTTGGCTAAAAGAAAAACCTTTTGCACAGAGTTTCACAGTTTTAAAGAGTGCTGATTTTAAATTGTTACATTAGGATTGAGACAGTGAAACCTCAGAAAAGTCTGTAGCATAAATATTAGCACCACATTGTAGCTTTTTTCTACGACACTAAAAATTAAGAAAAGGACTTTAGCTGTGTGAACTGAAAAATGAGAAATCTCTCTTTCTCTCTCTCTTTCTCATATATCTATAACATGTTGCTTTTTTATTTCTAAGAATTTTGTGTTGTATTTCTTCTTGGTATTAAAAGGTTTATAGTACCATTTGGCCTCATCAAAACTGTGGATCATAATTTTGGTAGTTCCGCTGTTTTTTTGGCTTTGTTTTTTTAAATTAACTTCTTTGGTGAAAGTGATTATTGCAAAAAAAAAAATAAACAAAAAAAACACTTTGCATGAGCTTTCTAAGCATTTCACAACCCAAATGAGGAAGCGTTTGTCATATGATTACAGATTGATTTTGTAAATTAGAAAAAATAGTCATATATTTCTTCTTCTAAGTTATTGAAAAGCACAGCCTACACATGAAGAGATGTTGCAAGGTAGTCACACATAAGTCACAATGCTGCAACTAGCACCTCACACATACATAATAATGAATATCTGAATTGACGTAGTTAATGTAAAACAAATTACAACCATGCTTCCATGGTTCTAGAGAGAACCATGCAGACTACAAGGCAGAGTTTCCCATTAATCAAAATTGCTCATGTAAAAAAAAAGGATGATTGAAATTGATTTTTAGGTTTTGAGTGTATTAGGAATTAATGATACAAATATCTGGGGGAATTAAAAGCTAGCTGTATGAAGTCAAGTGTGGCCATCCATTTGGGCAGTCAGCCAGGTGTGAGGACTGTTAATGTACAGAGGCAGGCTGACTTTTTCCATGTCTAACACATGTGGTTTGTGTAATATTCTTTCCAAATTTCTGACTACAATGGTGCAGACACAATGAAAAAAGGAAACAAATGAGAAAAACTGTGTAAAATCATATATAGCGCACAGCATAAAAAAATGTAGTAAATGAGTAGTTCATGTAACTTTTGCATTTTGTCTTAACAAAATTGTGTAACATCCCAAGAAAGAACACAACATGCATTGTTTGTTGTGGAAACTAGTTCAGGTACCCTACACTTGAACTAGTTTCCACTGCATGTATGTCGGTATCTGTAATGACAGCTTATAAGCATGTGCGTCATTAAAAATAGCTTCTTAGCACAGTTTAATCCTGAGCTTCATTCAGACAATCCTCGTGTGATTTCTCACACCTTCTTTGCATTGCAAAGTACATGCATATGAAGGTTATAATAGAGAATATTAATGTAAAATAGTCTCAAGCATAAATATCAGACCTGCTCATTAAACAAGCGCTTTTGGACCATATGGTCCAAAGACTATACTGGCATTCTGTCAGAACTGGATTTATGGCTCTCAACCCTGTACACAATCCATGATCACACAGGCTCATTAAGTTACATGCAACTGAAAATGTATAACGTTAGTTTTGATCATAAAGCTTAATGGAGCACTGTAACAAAAAATAATTTCCCCCAGGGATCAATAAAGTATTCTGATTCTGATTATCTTTTGTTTTGTTTTTCTTTTTTTCAGGTCCTCGTTGCATAAGCTAACATGGACAAAGTGGTCATCAGTCTCCTGTTCCTGGGAACTGCAGTTACGATGGTCCATGCATGTCCCAAATACTGTGTCTGCCAGAACTTGTCAGAGTCCTTGGGGACTTTATGCCCCTCCAAAGGTTTGCTCTTTGTTCCACCAGACATTGACCGGCGAACTGTGGAGCTCCGGCTGGGTGGCAACTTCATCCTAAAGATCTCCACCCTGGACTTTGCCAATATGACAGGTCTGGTGGATCTCACTTTGTCCCGGAACACCATCAGCGACATCCAGCCTTTCTCATTTATTGACCTGGAGACATTAAGATCGTTACACATGGATAGTAACCGGTTGACTGAACTGGGACCAGATGACCTCCGAGGACTGGTTAACCTGCAACACCTGATCCTCAACAACAATCAATTGAGCCGTATCTCTAAAGTAGCCTTTGATGACTTGTTACTGACACTGGAGGATCTTGATCTGTCATATAACAACTTGCGCACTGTGCCTTGGGAGGCCATCCGAAAGATGGTTAACCTCCATCAAATGAGTCTGGACCATAACCTCATCTCCTTCATTGCTGAGGGAACCTTTACAGATCTCGACAAACTGGCACGCTTGGACCTCACCTCTAATCGTCTTCAGAAGCTCCCTCCAGATCCTATCTTTGCACGTTCCCAGAGCAATGTGGTGATGAGCACACCATATGCACCCCTGCTCTCACTAAGTTTTGGTGGAAACCCTTTGCACTGCAATTGTGAAGTGCTTTGGCTTCGGAGACTGGAACGGGAGGACGATATGGAAACCTGTGCTTCTCCTGCCAGTCTAAAGGGACGCTACTTTTGGTCTGTTCGTGAGGAGGAATTTGTGTGTGAGCCCCCTCTGATCACACAACATACACACAAATTGCTCGTGCTCGAGGGACAGACAGCTAGCTTGCGCTGCAAAGCTGTTGGCGATCCAATGCCAACTGTGCATTGGGTTGCTCCTGATGACCGTTTGATTAGCAACTCCTCCAGAGCAACTGTATATGAAAATGGGACTCTGGATATAACAGTCACCACATCTAAGGACTACGGTACATTCACCTGCATTGCTGCTAATGCTGCAGGAGAATCTACAGCGTCCATTGAACTATCAATCATTCAACTCCCCCATCTGAGTAATGGTACAAGCCGTACCACCCAGAACAAGTCAGGCCTGTCAGACATAACAAGCTCTACTAAGATCAGTAAAGGGGAGCCTAAAACTCTTCCAGAGAAGGTGGTGTCTGTATCAGAAGTGACCGCTGTTTCTGCTCTGGTCAAGTGGAGTGTTAGCAAAGCAACTCCAAAGGTCAAAATGTATCAGCTTCAGTACAATTGTTCTGAAGATGAAGTCCTCATTTACAGGTAAGAGTGATTACTGAAACTTGATTACATCTAAGTATGGGCTAATAACTCTCTCTTCAAAGTGGCACACTGAGTCTTGAGTGTAATCTTTCGCTTTAGAATACATACAGTTGGGTTTCTTCTGTCAGCTGTTAATTGTTTGGTGGGTGAGTACTTGAGACAGTCAGTTCCTTTGAAGTGTTACTTGAAGATCAACATTCATTTTTCTTAATCCTTCTTGAGATTTTTTTCTTTAAATTGAGAATTGACGGGTTGCTGTGTTCACATTTTTAAGCAAAAAGTGCAATCCAAAGTGCAATCCTTGCCCTGAACCATTAATTAGAAATCCAAGAAGAAAAAGGATTATAGACCCTCATTTCAATGTATCCTTCTTAAGCTGCTCAAGTTCATAAAGTGTGAGCTTGGAGACTGTTACTGAAGATCTTTGGGCTCTGTGAAATCAATTTCCTATGTCAAATGAGACAGTGAAAGCGGCAACATTCAGCAAAGATAACTGTTTGGAAATACAAAAATACAGCCATGTTGTTTAATATTAAATTGATGCATTTAGGTACATTAACCTCCTAAGACCCCAACTCTTTCATGGCATGCATTTTTAATTTGTCTTTGCTATTTGGGCTGATTGGGATCTGATGAATGTAAAACCAAAGAATTATCTTTTTACGTGATGTAGTTTCTGAGAAGAGGATATCAGGCCCTCGTAGAGCTAAATTTCGTATTGTGGTCTAGAATCTAGGCAACCCAATATGTGATGTCCACATATGTGGACACCAGGTCCTAGGAGGTTAAAGGATGAGTAACAACAATCAGATTTATTCATACAGTATGAGTCCCAATTTATAGGACAACTTGGCCTTTTTTGAAGAGAGGGGAAGACATGCACCAAAGGGCCGCAGGTCAGACTCTAACTTGGGCCTAGTGCTCTCCGGCCATACGGCATATGGTTGTCTGCTCACTCACTGATCTAACCCGACCCCCTACACCTTTTTTTTTTGCCACATAATGTGTTTTGTTTCCTCAAACTAATGTTAACTTATGTAAAGAAACTCACTGAAGGATCCTTGAATGACTAGTATGCTGGAGTTTATACATTACCACATTATGGTCTGTTTTAGGCCGAAAATTGAGCATTTTCATTTCATGCTTACTAGCACTGATAACTGAGGCTTACTTTCTCTATCAAACACCATATCTGATCACCAATACCTGATCTAATGAAATAATAAGAAAATCCAAATGGCTGGATATTAGCTAGGATTCTAAGAATAGAACTGTGCACAGCAATTGTGAAAGATATCACTCTGCCCAAATGCTTTTAATGCAACTTGCCATCACTGTAAATTCAATAATAAGCTGTTTATCTGATATCCTTGCCTTCATACTTAGTGCCAGCTTTTCATGCCAGAAAAAGGGAACAACATGAATTTTGAGATTTTTTTTTTCATCCCAGTGACAGAAACAGTGGATGACTCATCTGTGTTCTAGTAAACAGCCTTATGAATTTTCTCTAATTTGTACAAAACTGCAACTGTAAGGCTAATGTAAGCTTTGTAAAATGTATTTTCTTTTTTCATTCAGTGATTCGCAGCAGCAAAATTGTTTCCCTGAAAAGAGATTATTTAAATTGCATTCTTGATGTTGTCAGTCAAGACTGGCCCCATATAACAAAACATGTACATTTATTTGTTTGAATGCTAGTTTGAGATATTAAAACCATGCAAGTTCTTAAATGCAGATTTAAGGATGAATTTCTTAGTTTAACTTCACTTTAGTGCACAGTTGGTAGCCATTAATTTAAGTGTTGAGCACTGACTTTGCTTACCATGTGATTTGATGCTTTATTCTTTAATGTAATCCTCAGTATGTACTTTATATACAGAAGAAAAAATGGCCTAAAGCAATTCATTTATCTGCACACCAGAATACACATTATAAACTGGAAGGAAAAGATAATGTGAAAAGACAGGACAACTACTGTTTCTGAATTAATACTGATATCCTTTCATAGCATGCATATGTGCACCCCTAGCTGGCCGATGTAGTTTCCCACTGCCTGCACTGAAACAATGGCATGATTAAAAATCAATCACAGCCATGTGGAGCAGAGGAGGGATTGCATGAGTCCACTGGAACATGTGAGGAAGCACAGCTTCTTCCTGGTTATGGGAGAAAGAGGCAATTAAGGATGAATAATGAACTGTAGCCCCGCTGGTGTCTGGGCTCTTTGGTGGAGGCACTTCAGAGGGATCAAAGCTTTCAACACATATGCTATAAGAAAACAGCAAGCAACAATGGATGAATGACTGAGGAATCTATTTATACATGCCCTTATGGGTATGTTGGAGTCTAAACCTTTTTACCCCAGTGTTTTCCAGTTTCACATCAATAAATTATTTGTTGTATTGTACATGTAATTACAAAATTGTGTTGGAATATGATACATTTTCAAATCAAAAGTTGAAATACATTATGTTTTATACACCCCTCAAAAATGGCTTGGATTCGAAAGTTTGTTGAGGCTTCTCTAACCATGATGTTAAAGCAAGATTGAAGACCAATTATATTCATCTATTGTCTTTTTTGGCAGAAGATCAATGGCCAACGTCCATTCTATTTAATTCTGTTTAATTCAGTTCAGTTTCCAAATCATAGCACGTCACTTCAAGGTGCAACCTGTTCCTTATGGTACTGCTCCTGTGTTAGATTTTTAAAAATCTAATGGTCTAGGGCACGGTAGCTGAAAGTGGTCGTCAAATTATACGTAAAGTATCCTAAACACAAAAAAAGTATTTTCCAAACTGTGCATGTCCACTAATTGGCATCACCAGAGATTTATTAATTTAGCATCAAAACAGCATTTTAAATCCAACTACTTTGAAGTTTTGGATTCGATGGCAGCATGTGCGACCTGTCAAGCACAGCAAATTACCCTACAAAGAAGCAAGACAATTGTAACACTTAAAAAACTTTACTGCATTCAGTTGGAAAGTCATGCGCAGGGTTTTAAATTACATGTTTTGACACGTGGAGAAAAAGGATTTACTAATTAAATGTCTCTGAGATCAAATATCCAGATGAATGAGTGGATAAAAGCAGTTGCTGTCTGTGCAACAAAATACAGGTTTTGAAAACACCCTTTTCATTGGCAAAGCTCTTGGGCAATTAACTTACTGCAGATTTGAGTTTCAGTTTAACTCAAAAAGCACTGAAGCTTAATTAAGCAGTCATATTAAAACATCAGAAATAATAACAAATTGACTTGAAACAACTTAATGCGTGTTTAATGGATTGTACAAGATATTACATTTAGCCAAAACAATATTTAAAAATTGGCCATTCACTATTTATCTCATTACTATTTGCTTGCATGGATATCAAATGGTATATACCGGGAGCAATGAAGTCATCTTTTTGAATTACTTTGTGCATATAAATAACTACTTAGCATGGTTAATTGTGTACTATTTCCTTGATATGTCAAAGCATAAGATATTAATTCAAACTACTTTCAACATTTTGGTACTATGGCCTTGTTTTGAATCCCTGTGTCAAGAAGTCTGTATTTTTAATGTCATCTCTCTGTTTCTGTTTTCAGAATGATTCCCATGACTAACAGGGCCTTTGTACTCACTAATCTGGTCCCAGGGATGCAGTATGACCTGTGTGTCTTGGCCATTTGGGATGATACTGCTACGACTCTCACTGCCACCAATATTGTAGGCTGTGTCCAATTTGTCACCACTGAGGATTACCCACAGTGTCAGTCTATTCACAGTGGCTTCATGGGTGGCACTATGATCCTGGTCATCGGTGGCATCATCGTGGCCACACTGCTGGTTTTCATCATTATCCTCATGGTTCGCTATAAGGTGACGAGTGGGATCCAGACTAATAAACTGCCCACTGTGAGTAACACATACTCTCAGACGAACGGAGGAATGAACAGGTTCAACGGTGCCCCACCACAGGTCAAATCTACAGTGGTGGTCATGCGTGAGGAAATGGTAGAATTCAAGTGTGGATCGCTCCAGAGCAGTCTCTCTTCATCCTCCTCCTCTTCTAACTCGTTAGACAGCCAAACAGCAAGAGGGGCTGGTGACCGCTACAGCATGCAAAGCAGTGAGTGCACCACCCTGCCCAGCAACAAGTTCAGGAGGCATGGCCCCAAAGCACGCCCAAACTTGGACCACCTTTTAGGGGCCTTCACCTCACTGGAGCTGCGAGGGGCAGGGAGAGACGGCGCAGGGACTTCTGGACCCTCCACCAGTTCCAATGCTATGGCAGTGGCTGTGGCACCACCATCTGATAAAGAACCATTGCTTGGAAGGGCAGAGTCCACAACCATGCTCGGACGCATCCTAGGGCTCCCCCAGGAGGGTAAACCAAAGAGGAGCCATTCGTTTGATATGGGTCACGTAGGGGCCACACAGAGTCGCAGCAGCTACCCACGCAGGATCAGTAATATCTGGACTAAACGCAGTCTGTCTGTTAATGGCATGCTGCTGCAGTATGATGACAGTGAGGATGAGAAGCCCAGTTTTGAGAGCTCTGAGTGGGTAATGGAGAGCACGGTTTGAAGACCATAGAGACCACATGTGAGATTCATGACCAAACAATAAATCTATATGAGAATAAAAGAAACATGAGTGAAAAGTGAAGGATATCCCAAAGGGAAACTATCTTCTGCATGAAGCTAACCCAAGTGATAATATAAGACACTCAAATCAATAGATTCCTGGTCATGATCTCATCTCTGACAGTGTCAAACTGTATTTGAAAAATGTCCCCATTTTAAAACAACTGCAGAAATGGCCCACAAGGAATATTTCCCAAACCACAGGGTACATGAGATTATCCCTGAGGGGAGAAAGGGGAAAGAAAGACAAGAAATTCTAAGTGGATTTACTATGTCTTTATTAAAACAACTGAATACCAAGAGGATTTGCCTCGATTGTGGTGAAGTGGATCACAATGTCATGGACCCTCAGCATGAAATGGGACTACTGCAACAGTAGAAAGACCAGAGGAGCTAGTAGAAAATTAAAACAAAGTCATTTTTATTTTCAGTCATTTTTTCTATCATTTTTACTATTTATTATTTGAGGCAATTCATCAGCAGAAGCACATCTCGGTACTGAGGTTGTAGCTGTTGGTCACATACAAACAGACCCTCTCACACATACACATATGTAGAGGCTACCATCTCTCATACAGCCATTGCAAACACTTTCAAATTGATAACATGATTAATTTTCAGTAACAATATGGTCCTATTTTCTAAATACCATAACAATGAACCACAGCAAGCCAGTCTTGTATTTGTACCTCAGGTTATGTATCGTACGTTGTTATTTTAAAGCAAGTAGGACTACAGCTAAGATTGAACACAAACAGCTCCACACACAAAGTTCTTTGCTTGATTATAAAGCTGTCAAAAAACTATTTGTTGCCATCCAGTCAAAATCCAGTGTGTTTCCAGCTCAGGTTAAATCCTGCTCTAACAAAATGTCAGTTTGAGTGCTTTGATACTCTCCCCATAGGTTAGCCCTGGTGACAATGGTCCCTGCAGGCAAAAGGCCCATTGATGTAAACAGAGTGTTCGCCTCAGGGTACGGTTTCAGATGTTATCAAGATATATTATAGTCACTGGACGTGGATGGTGTTTGAAATCCATCAAGCTCACTTAATCATTTGCCCAAAGCTGCCAAAAGCAGGATCTATCGTCAGGCTGTTATTCTCATGAGGTAACACAAACAAGAGAGTATGGCAATTACTCATTTAGCCAGGTTAAATGGAGGAATTTGTCATTTGATAAAGGTCATCGTGCTGCTTAGAAGAAAGGAAAAAAGGGGAACGATAACTCATTAAGGGCCAAACATTTCACCAAGTTACATGATACAGAACCTTTGTTGGTTTATGTATTATTTCAATTGATCCATCAGAGAGCCCATTTATCTTTCATTCTCTTTCATACAGGGCTGTACATTGCAGTAAAATACTTTGAATTAGACTCTACTCAGATTACTGCTGATCAAAACTGCAACATCTCTGCATTTTAATGCCTTTCTCGATATTCTGTGGATCTCTGCTGCATTTTAACATGTGGGATGGTCATCGGTTTTCGTTTCTTCCCTACAGTAGGTGTACCGTTCTGTATATTGGCATTCTTTTTGTACAATAACTGGGTGAGAATGTAAATGGGGATGGGGGAAGGGGGCAATCGTGCAGTAGTACTTTTATTTTTATGTGAAGCAAACAGTGAGAAGGTGCTTTACTGTGACGTACCAACTTGATCATTGTTAGTTGGCTTATTGAAATGGGATTTTATGTGATACTGCAAGGGGGAAGTGGAGGACTGGCTTTTGTTAAAGGGTCAAGCCACTCAAATGACTAAAATACTTATTGTCCAACTTATCTCAAGTGGTATTCCTGCATGTACACTGTAGACAATCTTGGTTTTATTTGCTCATGGTTTCAGAGAGCTTTGCCTCTAGTGCAATACAACGGTGTTGGAAAATGCAGACCAATATATATATAGTTTAACAATGTATCTCTTCTATAGATCTGTTACATCTGTTACAAAAATGATCAGGACCCTGTTTACCTAAAGCTTTAATCATTGTTTAACCCAATATCACCACAAAACGTGCAATAGACACGCCAGTCCACCGTGTCCGTTTCACTCTTTGCCTCTACGAAGCGTGAAAAGGACACGCATGTCGAAGTTCCAGTAAGCTGCAGTAAAAGAAGAGGGAGATATTTTATTTCAAGCCAACTTGAAAATAATCACAGTAAAGTGTTTAAATAGATATTATTAACACATTTACATGTAAATACATATTAGCCCCCTAGCTTAACCATTTGTGGCGATTAAGGACCTTGGAATGTCCTGCATATGTTTTTTTGGTCACTACTGACTTCTTGGCTCTAAATATATTATCTCCCACTGCTGGTGATGCGGTAATGTAACTTCTGTATGTGTGTCCATTTCATGTTTTGGAGAGGCAAAGCGTGAAATGGACGCGGTGGACCAGAGTGTATATTACATGTTTTGCCTCAATACTGAGTTGCACTGTATCCGTGCCATACAGTATATCCATTCTAGCCAGTGAGCCACACTGCTGACATTAAGTGTGTTTAACTGTATATGACATACAGTATATCCAAATGAGCTTTAAAATCATGAGCTTATAAATTCAGCAATTTAAAAAGCACAAACATTCTCTAATAATGTGTCTAAAATAAATGATAAATTCAGAGTAATACCTACAAAGTGGCCAACGACATAAATCATTTGTTCAAGATGATTGCAACAGGGTTATGGGACGAAGCGTGCACTGCTCCAATGGATGAATGAGACTTTTTTTCTTATTATTCTTTTTATTCAGTTGCAGGGATAGCACTTTGTTCCAGAAAGCCACATGTGCATTTAGGACTGAGACAGTTGAGGCATGGAGTTACTTTTGTGTCATTTAAAATATTACATTTGCATTATAAAACATAAAAAAACCAACCTTGTTTTTAAATCCAAAGGTTTTACTGTTGAGCTCACTCTCGTGGGCAGTCTCTGTTGGTCAGCATGGCAGCTTCCACAGTTTGCAAATAAGAGAGTGAGAGCATAAATGACATAAAATCAATGTGTAGGTGTGTTTGCACATAACATTCATCTTGGTAATGGCAATAATGTTATGTTTAAACTACGATTGGTATTATTTTACTTCACTTTTTTTTTGCCTGTAGCTAGATATGGATTTTCATAATCAGTTTCCACATCACAGTTTGTTGAACAAAAGCAATCTACATGGAGTCCTTTATAAAACGAAACATTCTTTGTGTTATTGTGGCAAAGGCTAGATATAAACATACCCGTGCAGTGACTTTTCTGCCTTCTTTGCTCTTTCTATGCTTTCACCACACAATTATTTACCAACTGTCAGTGTTGTGACTCTAATCAGTAGAGACATGTCATATTTCACCTTAACACCCACGTTCAACTTAACCAGCAGCAGTTTTGGATTTACACTCAAAAGTTTGATTGATATTAAATCAATGAAAAGAAAACTAAGGAAATAAGGAAAAAACATCTATACAGTTTTTTCTTTCTTTCTTTTTTCTTTTTGCAAAATTATCTTGTTTGTTTGTATAAAAGTGACAGAAAAGTACCCATATATTAGTCCTTACTTCTTTAAGAACCATATATTGTTTTATAATAACATTTCTACTGTTTTGACAATCGTTCCCATTTTCCAGTTCAGCTCCAAAATGATCTGATTCATGAATTGAACAAAAACTAATTCCTCAGCAGCAGCAGCAAAACAGTTCTCATCAAAACCCTCCAATATCAGTGTAAATGTTCTTCTGTACCAGAGCTGTAGCCCAGGTGCAGCAATAAGCTACACAGACATGCTTCTGTATCACTGTCTGATTTTTTTTTGTTCCCAGCATATTGTTTTCCACGAAAAACTGTATGAAACACTTTGAATCACTGCCAACTATGTAACTTTTCGCAGGAATTTGCTAGCCTGAGGAATACCTACACAATGCTGAACAGAAAAAATCGAAATGACTGAGCCCGTAATAAAGTGTTAATCTTTATCTTTGAGATTTTGAGTCCTCAACGAATGTCGTTTTACCCTCAATTTAATGTTTGCCAAAACATTACAACTTTTTAAACAATTGTTAGCTTACATTTTTGAAGATTTTTGTCTTTGCTGCAAATGAATGAGTGCTACAGACCGTGTGATTCATAACATTTATTATTTATTCTTAACAGAATAAGTCAGATTACCCAATATCATCAGCATGTTACTTTAGTATCTCAGGTATTTTGTTTGCAGACACTTGTCTGCCTAATTTGCCAATAACAGTAGGTTTTAATGACAACGATGCAACAAAGTCACAAAAAAAAACAAGTTAGGTACATTTTTATCTATATTGTCCACTTTCATGCAACAAATCATCCTCCCTCTTTTGGTTTCATTTCTATTAATTTCTCATTATATCCTGATAGTTTCACTCATTATTATAAGCGGAGAGCATTTTACCTTACATATTAAAACAAGTTGTTTTGCTAAAGATTTTGAAATTGAATTCATTGTGACTGTAAGCAGAAGAAACCTAAATCTATTCCCATCTGTTTTATTTCATCTGAAGTTTCAAGGATGCTTATTTTGGAATTTGAGCAAATAAAACCAGAAAACATTTGCTTTTGCGACACTGGGGGTACACGTTGAAATATGTATTTTAGTGAATGTGTGAAGTGACCCTTTAACCTGCCGTCTCTGCTTGTGACATCATATAACATCCCCCTCCACTCTGCTAACTAAGATATAAATTTAAGTGTGTATTTGACTCAACATAGTCATGATTCTCACCTGAGGTTCCAGGACAAAAACAAGAAAAAAAACCTGTTTATGTGTGAAAACATTTTGCTACAAAAGAATATAAAATATTGTCTAATTCCTATGAACCAAAATGGCTCTTCTGTCTTTCTTCTTCCTGCGACATCAAGTTACTTTACAGATTCCATTATTGATGACATTTTTCAAATGTGATCCTTATGAATGGAAAGTGTTGTCTAACCGCGTCTGCCTACAAAGTACAAAGAAGCTAATGGAGTGTTCTTCCCCTCATGCGGTGTTTGTTTACCGCAGATGAGCCACGGGTTTTCCTCCTGAGGTCCAGCTGCTGTAATCAGGCCAGTTGCTGCTGACTCACCTCAGCACTGCCCTTATTACAAATCATCGGTACATGCAGCTCCTGGCCAGAGCCCATAATAAGGCCTTAATTCATATAATCTGTCAGGAAAGGTGCTTACGGCAGCACAGAGTAAATATAATCTCCACAAGGGCCAAGCGCTGCTTGATAAGACAGCGATGTGCACCTCCTGAAGGCTCAAGAGGAAGATGACCGCTGCGTGCTGAACGTCGGGAAGTTCGTTTGGAACGGGGCTTTGTGTTTTCACGATACAACGGATATTCAGATATACACTTTTATAGGATCTGAGCTGAAAGGTTATCAGATAGACAGCAGCATTTTTTAAAGAGAGTAAATTAAGTACACTGCATTTTTTCTCACATCACAGGTTTATGTGTGAGATCTGCAAGAGCTATCAGGTTGCTATTCAGTAAAACAAGTTGAAGAAAAAAGCACCTTTAACAAACCTGACAGTAGTCTTTTTGTGTGTGTTTTTTTCTTACACTGTTGTTTCTTTTTGTGACAGCTACATTGAAAACAAATCAGAGCGTCAATGTGTTTACAAAGTCTGCTGCCACTTAGCATTTATTCACTGAAACTGAACATGAGCCCAGTCTGCAGGTCATCATATTTGCATAAAGCTTTGGTAAATAAACCTGATGTTTTGATGTATCTGGAAAACAAAGAAATGTTTTTTCCCTCACTATTGCTGAAGTTGGAATGTTGATGAAAAAAAAATGTAACCGTACAGTCCACAAGAAGAAAGCTACATGAGGTAATACAGCCTGTTTCTACGTCCACCTTTCTAAATATAGCGCAGGTATGATTTGCCACACAGGAAAACATGGATTCTTGCAATCGAGAAGCTATAGAGAAACAGCATAAATAATGGCAAAGCATGGTACTTCAAATAATATAAAATATTTTAAGATATTAATACCACAACAAAAATAATTCTTAAAAAAAAAGTGAATGCAGAGGAAAGCAGAATTGTCTTACTTGCTTACTTATTGAACCACTGAGTAATACAAAAAAAGTCCTTTAGTGATGAAGGGTTACACAGTCTGGTGATTTCTTAACCGGAGGTGTAATGGTTGGATGACTCATGAAAAAAAATCAGCTTCTGTCTCTCTTACTCGTCAGGCTTACTCTCAGTCCCTTTGTGTGCATACAATAGCTGTAACTGTATCTGTAATCTCTAGACTTTTCAGACATGATTTTTGCTGCTCAGCCACTCTATTGGGGAAAACAGTCAGGTTCAGTAAATGTTTGTATGATTTTCTGATCTCTAATTCTATATTATACAGGATTATCTTTGCAAGATGTACAAAACTGAACAACTGTGCAATTTGCACCTTTGCTTTTCTTCTATTTCTGAAACAGAGACCTTAATGTGCAGCACGTGAAAAGGACTGTTCATCCTTAGGCCACATGTCTTTAAGCATTTTCACTTCGAATCTATTCAGCTGAAACAAATTCTAGTGTATTTAATTTGAAATGGTGAGAGTGTCCGTCAAATCAAATGTGGCCCGAAGAGCCTCTTTCCAGTGTAGTCAGTGGACTCTGGTGAGTTTTCTTTCCAGAGGAAAATAACCAAACACGTTTGATTTGATTTTTGTGAAAACAGTTCTGGGATTTTAGAGTAAATTGCTAGTAACAAATATATCTGCTGTCTACGAACTGTTCAGGGAATATTTCTGTTTAACATGTATTTATGTAAATCACTGGATAACCATGGCCAGCACATTAGGACAGAGAACTATTATGTTTTGCTTACATCCTTTGTGGTTTAAGTTGATTCAAAAGAGTAGCATCCCAGAATGTTTGTACAGATGCCTCTTCGTTCTCTCATGAAGTGTTTGTTAGAATTAAGTGATTTATCTGCAGGTGCAGAGTGATAAACATAACAATCACGTCCATAATTACTCATTTCTTTGTGAGCTCTTAGTGAACATAAATGTACACAAGACGTTTTAGAATGCCCACTCCAGAATGCAAAACATGCAGCAGCTCTGTGAGTTACTTATTAGTCTGTATAATAAGTGCTTTAATTTTGGCTGGTTTCTAGGAAGTCAGCTTGAACAAAAATCATACCAGAACTGATCGATGCATTATTTATTCCCACCATGTTAGAATGTTATCATTGAGTGTCTTCATAGTTTTATTTTTGAGATATACCAATTTTTATACACTGCAGGAAAAACCAAAAATAAATATCATGTAAATTTGTAAAAAAAAAAAAAAAGTGCATCAAAATAAACTATTTCCAGCAGTGCAATTTGAGTTCTAAGCATCCCAGAAACTATACAGAAAAGCATAAAGTCAAACACGACTTTTAAAAACACCAGAATAGGCTTACAAGGCCCCGAAGATAAAAAACTACATTTTCCGTGAAAATGATGTCATTTCCGGTTTTGGGCAGGAAATGGCAGACATGCGATAGTTTGTGCTAACAGCTATTCCAATGTAGGAAGTGTTATGAACAGCTGATCAGGACAAGCTGATGGCATAAAATGTAAGTACAACTCCTCCGGTTTCATATGCAAAAATAATTATTGCGCTAGCTTATGTGGTTGCAGTTCTACAAGGATTAGAATTTAAAAGGAAGAATTGAAAGGATTTAAATAGTTATGCAAAACAGGGTCCAGAACAGCAAAACAAACAAACAAAAAAATGTACTATTCATCAGGTGCAAGCTGGTCAGCTTTAGTGTTTTCCAGGTCAGGAAAGTGCACCAAGCAGGACTGCTCAGTAAAACAGTCAATGTCTCAAATAACATGAATGAAGCATAATTAGCAGAGTCAAAATTGCACACACAAACAGTGGGAGCTCAATTCAAGGTTTATTTATTAGGATGACGTGTGCAAGGGGACGGATGAATCCCAGACAGAGGTTTTCTTGAGAGATTTATTTCAAAGTGAATTCTCAGTCCGACTGGCTGGCACATGACAATGTGAGACGGGGAGAGAAGCTCAGGCACACACTAGGAAAGAAAAAAAGGCTGAATCTGATACCAGTGTTGAGCTGTAGAATCTGGCAAAGGCTGGATGACTGAGCCAGTCCTTAAATATTCACGAGGGATGTGATCTGGTGCAGGTGTACCAGTTACGGATCAAACAGGAACTGCTGAGAGTATGTGCATCCAGGAAAACCTCTGACAAAGTAAGGCCTGCCCACTCACACACGTTCAAACCAAAGATTCACAATGAGGGACAGGTCCACGTACTTCAAGAAACTGAGGAACAGGCAACAGCTCTAAAGAAACAATAAAAAGCAATAGTTAATACATTTATAGAGTTTATCCAAGATGATGGAAAGAATTGAGCAAAGTCTCAGATACAGTATTTGGCGGTGTAACTGGAGGCAAATGCATCACAGTGGGCTTAATCATGGCATTAAAAAAGGGCGGAGCCTGTCACGGAAGATTTAAAGTAGGGAAGTAGTAGCACAAAAATATGTTAACTAAACGAAATGGGATACTAATAACAATAAAAATAATAATTCAAATGTGGCATTCAGAGCTGTGCATGCAGAAAAGGATTTATTTACAGCAGCAGGTGAGATATGTACACATATACAGCAAATGTGGGGAGTGGCCTCCAGGGATTCCAAGGGAAGGTCCAAGGCTGGGGGGGAAACACACTCACACTCCTCTTCACTTAGCTCATGATACAAAACACACTCAGTCCAAAATCCACGCCGTGCCTCATTCACACTCTTGCTAATCCAGGTAGGGTCCAGGGAAGACAGGCGGGGGTCCAAGAAGGTGGAAGTAAGTACAACGATCCACCGAGGACCAACACTCCACCAAGGCCTTAAGTACTGCCTGAAGCAATTAGCAGAGATGAGCAGCAGGTGAGTAGTGCGTGAGCGTGGAGTCCAAGATGGCCCAAACACCCAGACAGCGCCCTGGAGGAAAAGGTGAGTACAGCAAACCAAGACAGTCTGACCCGACCCAATGAGCATGTCCAATATAGTTTTTCTTTCTGACTCTCACAGAGTCCCATGTAATACGTGCAATAGACACATTGTGTCCATTTCATGCTTTGCCTCTCCAAAACATGAAATGGACAAGCATGCAGAAGTTGCATTACCAGCAGAGGGAGATTATATATTTAAAGCCAAGGAGTCACTAATGAGCAAAAAAACGTATAAAGTGCATCGCCAGAGACGATTATGCTAGGTGACTAATATGTATACATGTAAATGTGTTAATAATGTTTGTTTAAATACTGGCTTAGTAGATAATTGGAGTGTTGGCTTGAAATAAAACATCTCCCTCTTTTGTTACAGCAACTTACTGCATCTTCTGCATGCATGTCGTTTGGAAAGGTAAAGCATCAGATGGTGTCAGTCATGATATCACAGAGACCATAATTTACAAAACAAACTTTTTTTTAATTAACCTGAAAATAAAGAAAGCATCTAAGTTTTTAGGAAAGTGTTAATTGAGACCCAAAAGCTACACCTGGGGTTTACATATACATATTCTATTTGTTTAATTACATGTAGTTCCCCACTCCCCAACACAGCCCTTAGACTACAACCACCTCGACTAATGCATAACGTTAAGCAGATTTCTGATTTTTCCACACAGAAAAATTTACCTCGGATAAATGAGCTAACCCGAAATAAATACTACCAATAAGCAGAATTGAAAATGACATTGGCCTCCACACAAGCTTAAAACTTTCATTCCCTACACAAATATAAATAATTCAGTTTAACTCCATATCATTAGCACTAAGGCTAATGATATGCCAGGAGTCTCCACACACTCACACAAACTCACACAAACATGGCAGTATATGCAGATTCAGCTTCCTCACTTGAGTGGAATAAGTGTTTTGATTTGTGCCAGCTAGGATACGAAATAAGCACTTTGTTAACAGCAAAGTTTTGATGAATAGAGAAAAAGCAGGCAAGATTTGTTGACTATCATTGTTTCTTTGGCTGTGCTACCCAGTAGGCGCGTTCATCCTAATTATCTTGATCTGCTTTCATCTTTGACTTCCCTCTCAGTGCTTTACTCCAGAAACTACTACTTAAGTTTTATTTTGCAGGGCAGTAACCCCGTTTAGGCTGTCTGATTTTTTTAAACAGTTACTTTAATGCAGCTTTTGCACGCTAGCAGACCCACAATGCATCTATCCATCTTCTAGGATGCCTGAGCGTGGCCCGCAGCAGTCTGTTTTGTCTTTTTATAGAGTCAAAGCAGATTTTATTGGAGGTCATGAATAAAGGTTTTCATGTCCAACGTGCTTTGTGAAACCAAGCCTTATCTATCATCGCCCTCATCACTACATTCATGGTGTTCCTGTATTCCTTGAATGCTATATTAATAACCCTATTATTAATAGCTCCTAAGGGACACACTAACTCAGCGTGGGGTTTGTTTATTCCTGAGACAAAGTTGTCTGGGCAGGGAAAGTTTAAAATTTGTGCCTGCCAGATGCAATTTTGCCTCTTCTCCGAGTCGGTCTGCTTTCTATCAGGCTTAATAAGTATCACATTAGCTGTCACTCTGACTCTCTCTCTGTAACAAGCAATTAAGTGAAACCTGTATAATAGTGTAATAATAGTCAAACTGCAATAAAATGCTTCTCTGGATGGATAGAAAATGCAATTACATCACCCCATTATTACATTAACTGTCATTTCTACAGTTTCTTCATGATGGGCTCATATTTCTATTAATTCCAGTCTTGATATTTTCATGTCTGCCATACCTAACATGATTTTATGAAGTATTTATTCCTTGAATAATTTTACCAACGTCTAGTTATTTCAGCAGATTTAGTAATGACTGGCTGAAGAAAATCATTAACAATTGTAGAGTAAAACTTCACTAATCTATATAATTTATTCAGATTCAGCAGTTTGGAGACAAAGTTAGAGAAATAAGGCTGAGATACCTGAGGTGGGATAATGAATAAATTGAACAATTGGACCTCTGAGCAGCAGAGGAAAAGAGGAAGACTAAAGAGAAGTTTTATGGCTATAGTGAAGGAGAACATGCAGAGGGCTGGTCTGACACAAGAAGCATGGGGGAGATAATCCTCTGTGGTGGCCCCAAAGGAAGCATCTGAAAGAAGATGTAAAAGATTCAGTCCGTTCATTTACATTAATTTCCCAATACAGCAGGCATGCAGGCTTCACATAACTCTATACACAGCAGACAACTAGTAGGTAGAGAGTATGGTGTTGTATTAAGGGCTCAGCATTCTTCTGTGTAGGCAAATACCTACACAAATGGGAGAATAATAAAAAGAATAACTTCACTCCTTTACATATACTCTGGTGCAGTCAGCACAATCTGGAGCTGAACACTCTTAAGACTGTAGAGATGACAGTGGAC
>NW_005187487.1:1806039-1810708 GCF_000239375.1 Pundamilia nyererei | reverse complement strand
TGATATTGAAATATTTTTTTTCTATTTATTTTACATTTAAGTTTTTTGTGAGTTTTCACAATCAACCGGAGCTATCTCATTGACTTGGCCTCCTGTGATGCACCTACACAATGTCTGTGTTCCCCTAAACTTTCCCTGCATGGGAGCTGCGCTAAGTTTCCAAATAACCAGTCAATGCGTGCCCTGCGTTGCATCAGTACTTCTCCACCTCCACTGATTATTTTTTCAACACCTCCAATTTTTCATCTTTCAGCTCAAGAACTCATGTGCTATTCAGAGTATGATTTCATATGCGATGAGAGATTTGGCACTGAAATCACCCCTGTGTGCTGTCGATAGCTCTGTTAAGTGAGCATGTCAATACTAATGCGTGAAGGTCACAAGCAAAAAAGGGGTAAACCTCAATCATCAATTTTAAAAAAAAAAAGAGAGAAAAACTAACTAAATCTCCCCTGTCAAATAGTGTTATCAACAGACACACATTTCTATAAATTAAAGTAAGTCTATGAAGGCTTTTCAACCTTATCTGTGCAAACTCAACCTATAAGCGCTTAAGCAATGCTTCATTCAGCTGACAGTTAATCACAAACTTACTAAAGAAAAGCTTAGATAAAGTTGTGTTTACTGAATGTACCCAGGAGAATAAAACTTTGAGCTCTAAAATGTAATTGCTGCCTTGCAGACTGAAAAAAAGCTCTGGAACAGAAATGTAAAATCTGTCATGATGGAGTTTCTAACTGACTGTTAGAAGCGATGCAGCAGTTTGACAGCTCGAATCGGTTGGTTGACAGACTGATTTTTTTATTATTCAAAAATCTGCGATGATCTGAGCAGAAGTTTAATACATTTTGTCTAATGACAGAAGAAGCAACTGTTTGGTGTTAAATGTCTTAGCTGCACCAGTTAATCTCTTTTTATATTTGGTAAATGATTAAATGACTGTGTGTATAATGAACCTATAGGAAACAGTCATCTGATTTTGATGTGCACTTTAAGGTCTATTTTGTTTTTGCGTGTCTCGGCTGATGGATTGGATGGAACTGTTTGGTGGGAAAAAATTAAATTAAATAAAATCTCACAGCATGTGGGCGACAGATCCGGAGGTAGAGTGTGGAATCCACTAATTGGAAGGTGAAAGGGGTTCGCTCCCAGGCTCCTCCACTCCACATTTCAAAGTGTGTTTAAGCAAGAAACTGAATCACAGACTAGGCACAAGAAAATGTGATGTACAAACATACAAAATACAGGCTTTGTGTGAATGTATGTTTGAAGGGGTGAATATAACTTTGTGTTAATCAAGATGAGTGGTTGATAAAACAATAAAATGCTATGGATGCAGTCATCTTACAATTTCTATGCCCTTCACCAAACTGCAGTGCCAGCTAGCCAGTGAACACAGCAGAGCTAGCAAGCATAACAGACAGTTGTTCCCCCAAGTGTTTCAGGAGGCACACACTGACCCCAAAATCATCAGGTGATTCAAACTAATGTTGTGTCTTCTATAGCATAATAGCAATTATGGCTTCTTGTCAAATCTGCCCAACAGCAAACTCTAAATGTTTCTGACCAACTGGTTCCTTTTTTAGTAGGCTCGCGCCCAAAAAAACAAAACAAAAAAATAAATTGCAACCAAATTAAATAACAACTCGAGGTGAGAATTAATGTCAATATATAAGATAAGTTAAGATTACTGCTGACTCTAGCTATCACTGCAATAATGCAAAATCTAATTTAGTGACCCGCAGCATCAGTAGAATTACATACTGCAGCTCCTGATCAATAACATTCGTCTGCCTTTCCTTAACAGGCCTATATTGTGTCTCACTGCTGTTGTATCAGTGATAACAAGAAGTGCCAGCAGCATTAATTAACAATATATGTTTGGCAGTAATGTATGACATTGTAGGTTATTGGAAGAAAAATAAGATAATTGGAGTTATCTACACATTTCCCAGAGATGAGGTGGAAACAAAGGAGACAAATTACACAAAAGCACATGTGACTTTCAGATGGACAGCTTTTGTTTTGCTGTCGGGAGAAGCAAATAAGCTCCATTAATGGCGGCGGTCTAAATCATCTTTTGACTGCTGGCTGAAGAAACATCACTTTATTAATGTTATCTAAAGATTTAGTATCGCTACTAAAGCTGAAACCAGACAGAAAATACTTCAGCGAACAAGTAATAGAAGCCTCTCCTGAATGAGTTACAATTCAGTGGTTAGATCGGGTAGGTAATACCAGAGAATTTAGTCAGATTTTAGAAGTGACTTACCTGGATTTACTGATGATTTAACTGGATTTTACAGACTCTTACTGGTGATAGTCTGTGGTAACACTGCAGAGTTTCCACTAACCTTGCAAAAGATAAAAAAAATAACAGTAGGAACAATGGCAACTGTGCACAAAGATGGCAGGAGTTGTGTCAAAATGTTTAAGAGACATAAAAGATAGATGTATAATAACCTGTGATTATATTATGTAAAAGATCAAATATAAGATATAACCTTAATGAATGTAACATGAATATGTTCTGTTGACTAAAATGAACCATGCACAAAGGTACTAACATCATAACAGTGCTCACTGTTGCCTCACAGCAAGAATGTCCTGGTTTTGGGGCTTCCTGTGTGCAGCGTGTTCTTTACTCTGTGGGTTCTCTCCAGGTATTCGAGCTTCCCCTCAAAGGCTGTGCCTGTTCAGTTAATTGCTGATTCTAAATCGACTGTAGATGTTAATGTGAGTGTGAATGGTTGTCTCGATAGGAATTTCTTGAATGTGTGCCTTCTTTTTTCCTCTGTTCTCTGTCTTCCTGTCTATGTCCTGGAAATCAGTCTCAATACGCTCTGCTGATAGGTGTCTGACTTCCTAAAATGCATCAGAAAAAGAGAGAAAAGGCTTGACAGAGGAGCTATAATCAAGGATTCATAGACTTATCCTTTGTGGAAAAGTTTTTTACCTTCATTGTGTAAAAGAGTCATAGCACACATCAGCAATATACAAACTGTGATGGGAGTTTGTATATTGCCTTATATTCCCTTAAACTTTGTATCCATTACTTACATCTGTTATATAAGATGATCAAAACTGTAAGATTTGCTGTCAGATGGCAAATGCTGTGAATTTAATAAAACCAGCCTTAAATATAGGGCAAAAAGTGTCATTGTTAGGATGGTAAAAACTGTTACATCTGAGATGATAAAACAGAACATTTTTTGGCTATGACAAAACAGTTTATGAAGCATCTGTGCCAAATTTCATATTGATTTGACGCCGCTTTAAAACTAGGTTTCAAAGCAAGGCTGTCTCATTTTGTTAAATATTAGTTGCCTCCTCTCTCTCCTTTTTGTCTCCTCCTCCTTTGTAGATGGACTAAGACATGAGGAGAGGGATGAGGAAATGTGCAAACTAAACTATATACAGTATTTGTTTCTTACCCAGTGACATTAGGATAGACCCCACATCCCTGAGCTGGATGGATAATGGATGGAGATCCGTTCTAGGTCTGTGTCTTTAGCCTGTTTTTCCCATGCCATGTCTTAAGGCATGACATATGAAATGTGTCACGTCTCATAACAGGATTATGCTCATATAATCATAATTTTGTACCCATCTGATCACTGGAACATATACCAAAAAATCACAAGTTGGTCCACTAATAAATGGTCCAAAGTTTCATTTGAAAGAAAAAGCTAGTTCTACCTATTGATTCATGTTTGAGTTTATGCTCAAACAGTGAGCACCACATAACGAAGCTCTGCATGACATCTGAAGCACAGCATGATGCATCTCAGTAGCTCACCTCAGCTCACCCTTTTGTAAAACATTGTGTAAATGTCACTCAGTAAATAGAGCATAGAAGTGTGTATAACCTCAAACCCTTCCTCTTGGCGGCTCCCGTCCCCGGTGCTACGTCCTCCACCCCCATGTCATCCAGATGGTTGGGATGATGAATGGGACTAAATCATTGTATCCAACTGTAGCAGGTATGTGGTAAACTTGTTTGCAAATCTCATGCATAAAAATTGCCTCTGTAATTGAAGAGACAGATTTTCTTTCTCTGCTACAAGCATTATGAATATTTTATGGCACACTTTCAAGTGTGCAAATGGTCCCGGAAATAAGTTCCATCCACAAATCATATTAACTGAAATGCTATTTTCTCAGGCCCATCTGCCAGGTGAGTCTTTTCTGGTTATATCTATTTTGTTTGCTTTCACCAGTGTGGAGATTACATGGACACCAGTGGCACTTTCACTTTCATTCTGGTGTTTTTATATATTTCCTAAAGATTAAAATGTGCAGGAAGAATTCATTTGAAGCAGCGTGTTAGATGTGTGCTCGGTTCAAACACATTATGACTGTGTACACTATGCAGCTCATTTTAAACTCTTGTTGAGTGTTTCACTGTTGAGTCATTGCCTTTTTCACAGTAGATTATCAGGATTTGTTGGGCTCGTGTCCTGTAAAGCCAAAATCTATAGTTGATCTCCTTCCAGTGAAAGCTGGCGAGTTGTACATATGCCACTTCATGAAGAATCCAAATGTTAGGTGTACAGTGACCTAGAGAGCATGCTCATTATCCTTCTCAGTCCAGCACACAAACAGCATGGACAAACTGACCTCTGGTTGGCACTTGCATGAATGTGCTAAAATAAAGTAATTCAAATTA
>NW_005187487.1:1804196-1805129 GCF_000239375.1 Pundamilia nyererei | reverse complement strand
TTCTCCATCCTCTCGTTGTCTTCCCAGTGCATTTAAGCCCCGTGTTTCCCTTTGTTGCGTCGTACCCTCACTGTGCTGTGTTTCTCCCTGCGTGGTCCTGATGAAATTCTAGTTCTCAGTCCCTGGTTTGGTTTCCTAGGTTGTGTTTTTAGTTTCTGGATTTCATGCTCGAGGTTTTGGTTTGTTTTTTATTAAGTTTATTTTTATAGGGAAGTCTTCCCAGCAAGAAGACTGTAAGTTTCATTCTGTGTACGAGTCCTGCGTTTGAGTCCTACATTGATGACAATTTTATCTAAACCCGCTTTTAAAAAAAGTTGTGACACTGTAAAATGTGACTAACAGAATAATAATTTGCAGATCTCAAACTCTTATTGTATTCACAATAAAACACAGAAAGAATACCAAATGTTTAAGCTGAGAAAATGTATGATTACTTAAAAAATATTAGCTCATTTGGAATTTGATGGCAGCAGTACAAACATGCAGTCAGGCAGGCATGTTTAGCATCCAGACTTTTCTACTTTAAAGCCATGCTGTTATAAGAGATGCTGTATATAGCTTAGCATGTGTAAATATGCAAGACCATCCCTGAAAATTCATCATTTTGATAGGAACATATGCTACTAAACCTATGTACATCAGAGCACTGATAATGTCTTACCATGTGGAAAAGCTGCCACTTTTAGAAAGACTCATACACACCATACTTCATCAGAGATTCAGGCTTTGGAACCAGGCTTCAATATCATCAAAAGATTAAGGAATCTTTTGAAAGTCTTCGTAATTTTACTTTGACAAACATGTTTTGAAATTGTTCCATTACCTTTAGCCTCAGTTATGTAAAAATCGGTGAACCTCTGCCCACCTTTACTTCTGAGAAACTCTATAAGACGCTCTGTTTAAACCATTTACATCATCATGACCTAGTCAAAG
>NW_005187487.1:1800977-1802990 GCF_000239375.1 Pundamilia nyererei | reverse complement strand
CTGCATGTTTCTTAATGTTTGAAGTGACCTGACTCACACACCCACCTTCCCACTCCACCTGTTTCCAATTTCCCAGCCTGTCACAACACTTGTTTGTAACTTTGCACCTTTTTCTTCTTCTATTTGTTAAATTATCAGTCTGTTGCATTGCATTGCTTTGTACGTGCACTGTTTTGTCTGTCCTCTATTTCTGTTGACTCTCTGCAAGCCATTATTCTGTTTTAATCAGCCTAAACTCTTCCTGAAAAAAGCACGAAAGGAAGAAACTAAAGTTTTGTCAGATTACCCTTGTACCCGTGTAAAAATTTTCAAATCTAAACCCTTTTAATTTCCTCTTGACATAATTACTACTTCTTTTCATTGAGCTGAATACATCAGAGAACACTGTGACCCTTGTTTTTCTCTTTCAAACCAGGCACAATAAATGAATATTGACAAAAAGTATAAACTGTTTATATGTTGCATCTGCATTTCCCAATAATGCATAATTTATGCTAACAGTGCTGAGAGGTAATGATATAAACCCAAACAATAACTAATGATCCATTTCTTTACACAACACCATGAACGCTCATGAAAAATCTTTCAAGGTGCAATAATGTGTTGTTCTCTGTGTGGCAAAGAAATAAAGACAGAAGGAGATTAACACACGCAGCAGCTCCATCTGGTTGTTGCTTAGTGCTGTTTTTCACATCATTAACCTTTAGCATTTATCTGAAGCAAGCATCTATCCAGTACATATAGGTGATTGGCGCTGTGATACTTATGTGCGTGCATTAAGCACATTAACTTCTTAGGTTGAAAAAGCTGGTGATTTCTTCAGAACACCAATGGGGCAATTTTTCTGAAGCAAAAAATTATTAATCTAAAAGAAAACGGATGCTTGAATTTTTAAAGATTGAATGAGCAAAGACTTACCAGCCAGTGTATATCCTTTATCAACTCAGATTTTCTGTTCCCCTGAGACAGTAGCAGGGCTTAGAACAGTGTGTCCTAGACATCTGTGCAACTAGGGTTTGAGAAAAGCTGGCTCCACTAGCTATGTCCTGAAAGCATACCCTCCGGTCATGCCTGAAATCCCCCTGGACTACCTTAGGAATCTGCTAACAAACACATAAGTCAGGGAAAACAGTACACAAGGTCTACAGAGATCCTCTGAGGAAAGGTTTTTGCATATAATTTGTCATTACTGATGCCAAACATGCATATTTGTGCTTTTGCAAAATGTGGCCCCTTTTCAGGTTGTTCTATACGTGAATAGCACTGGACCTAAGAAGGATGGAGTTTATTTAAAAAGCCAAGTTTTTTTTAAAGTAGTGCATCCAGGTCATGTTTGAATTGTTTTCTGTACGATCTTTATCTCTTTAAAAGGGACAATAACAAAAATCATTTCTGCTCCAGGAACAAAATAACAATGATTCACCTTTGTTTGAGCTGAGATGTGCTAATCAACAACATTGACTCAAGTAACTGCCTGGATGGAAAAAATCTGATGTAAAAAAGATGTCTGTGTTATATTTTAGTGAAGTATTTTATAAGTAATAAGTAATTTATGTAATTTTCTCAAACTAGGGGTTTGAGAAAAGCTTGCTCTACTATGTCCTGAAAGCATACCCTCTGGTCATGCTGAATAAATTAAAATTGTGGTCTTAGAATCTCATCTCTGCTTTTCGCAGATGATGTGGTTCTGATGGCACCAGTAGGTACTGGCCTCCAGGTCACATTGGATTGGTTCGCAACTGAGTGTGAAGTAGCGGGAATTATAATAAGGACCTCCAAGTCTGAGGCCACAGTCTTCAGCTGGAAAAGGTTGGAGTGCCCCTCTGGGTGAGGGATGAGGTGCTGCCCTCCAAGTAGAGGAGTTTCTCTGGGTCTAGTTCATGAGTGAGGGGAGAGTGGACCGGGGATTCGACAGACAGATTAGGGCTACAGCTCCAGTGATATGGTCGCTGTACAAGTCTGTTGTGGTGAAGAGTGAGCTTAGCATAGAAGTGAAACTCTTGATTTACCAGT
>NW_005187487.1:1790552-1800300 GCF_000239375.1 Pundamilia nyererei | reverse complement strand
TCTGACAAAGTGTCGTTAATTGCAACAAAAGACAGCCCAAGAAATATGTACCCCAGTGAGTAAAATGGTTTATTTCTGTGTTACCACCACATATCTGTGGCCCTGGAATTCACCAATAGTATGCAGGGAAGCTTGCTAACATCAGCTGACCTACCACTCCACAGAAAAAGAAAACAAAAATGATGTCCTGCTGGCAGCAATTTCAAATAAGTCAGCTGCTGTTGCCAGTTTTCTGTTTCGCAATATCTAAGTGCTAGAATGCCAAAAAACAAAGTGTGATGAAAATGTCTTACAAGCTTTCCATTCCAAAATTCAAATGTTAAATTACTTACTGACAGCACTAATGGCAGCATTAGAATGTGTATCACGCACATGTACGCATCATCTCTTCATTCCCCTTTTCCTCTGGAACCAGTCCCAGGCGACCAAGCATTAATGGTCCATGCTGGCAAAATTGTGAAAGGCTGGAATGACAGGGGGCTGCGGGATATTGAGTGCCTTTATTGTGAAGCTTTGTCACACAGCACTCTAATGTGCATAGCTTTTTTTTTTTCTTTTTTTCCCTGCGAATGTACTTGTGGTATCTACGTTTTACAAAGCAACTGAAAAGCAACATTTTTCCCTCCGCCAATTTTCAGTGATGCATAAAATAGTAGGTTATTTCAAATAACTGAGTCAACTTTTCTCCAAACGAAAAAGGAGCAGGTCACATTCTGAAGTTTAAAATCTTTGCTCAGGCATTATGCTCTCAAGTAAAAGTTCAGCACATGCTGACAGAACTAGGACGAATGGAGAGAAAAGTGATATTTTGGTATATGACGAGCGACACAGGAAAAAGTGACAAATCTCAGTTCTAAATTATTCCACTTACCTCTGTGAGCTAAGTCATTTATGAAAAGGTCAATCGAAACATTCATCTGAGGGGTGCTTAATACAATCAATGTCAAATTAGCATATATTTTGGGTTTGTTAAACAAAACAGTCAATTCTTCAACAGAGCAGCTAGAGTGGTCTAAGTAAGTAACAAATTTAAAAGTCAGCAGGTAATCAGTCACTAAAGACAGACTGGAATGCATTGAGTATTTCCACTTTTGATCAACTTTATACTTTACAACAGTCCAAAGGGAGATGTAGCACTACATAGTCCACTGCATTTATTTTTCAGCCATTTCCTTTTTTCAATTAAGCTTTTACACATATAAGCTGATAATATATAAGCACTCACCCAGATTTTACTGCCAAAATCCATATAAATGAGTTTAAACCAGATCTCCTTTGATAAAGTACAGCAGTAAAATGCTGTCTGCACTTTTATTCAACAGCAGTAAAGACCCAATCATATAGCAAAGCACTCACAAGGGGAAACTGCTGACTTTTTATATATTAGCATATATACGATCATGATGCAATGTCACTGTTTCCTAAGCCTGAATAATTGCTCCACCACTTACCAGCATGTCGTGTCCATTACTGTCTCCTTCTGGAGATTTGTCTCTCTTGAAACAACTATCTGTAATCTTGGCAGTATTTTCTTGTTCTCTTCTCTTGACAAAGTTTAAAAGTGCACTAATGTGTTGACTTCATATTTTTTTGTATCTATGTGAGTGATGAAGTTGCGTGGGCTTATATAAAGAGTTAGTATTTAAGGCAGAGTTTATCCTCACACTTGGTGTAGTTTTACCGTGGTGCTTAAGTTGCCTTTTCATAAAGAGACGGATTAAAGACTGAAGAAACAAAACAAATGTGTCTGGAACACTTTCACTGCACTGACATTTTTTATGGACAATGTCCATCTACCTATAGATGGATGTAATCTAATGTATGCATGTTAAATTAGTTTGTCATTATTTCAAACCATCTGCCTGACTCTTAATGGGAGAGGGTATTAACTGGACAAATGCAGAACTCATAAAAGTCTCTCTTCTTGCAAGTAAAACGTACATTTTGAAAATACAGCAAAAGCGTGTGTGTTACTTGTGCATTTATGTAAGCTAAGCATCAAAATGGGGGTTTTTGTTACATTGCAAAAAGATATATTGAACTTTGTTCTACATGGCAGCAGATAAACTATATTGCTGTTTTATTTCAAATGATTTCTCCATGGGTTCTCAGCAGTTACTGAGCTGAATAGTGAACATTTTATTGTTTTAAGGGATATAGAAAAGATGAAATGCACTAAGCAACTGAGGGTGAATGTTTACAGAAATCCATCGACAGAGCTACTTGCTGTTGAAGGAGCGACACAGGGCGTCAAACAAAAGAGAAGAAAACCTTCCCTCTGAGTGTCTTAGCATCTGTTTATGATCCCCACAGCGCTGAACCCCCCAGATCAACCAGCGCTGAGTGTTTTTTCATCCTCCAAGGCGCGCTCCCCCACCACTTCTTTTTATGAAGTAAGAATAAATTGAACTGCAGGCTAAAGCTTTCTCTAAGCTATGCCTAGTAATGGTTCAGTAGGGGAAAAAATATTGCTTTTTCCATATACCGAATCTCCCAGGTGTGTTACTTAACTTGTTAAGAAAAGGTCAAGTCACACAGGTGCAGAAATGCAAGGACAGCACAGAGTGAAGGTTTTTATTGAATGTCAACAAGGAAATGCTTACCATTGCAAACAAAGAGGTAAGAAAGGACAATGAGGTAGAATTATTGTGGCTTCTGCATATTTCACATAAATTGGATCTTATAAAACATAAAAGAAAGGTTTGTAAATAAAAAATATGAAATATCCTTATAAGATGGAAAGAAAAAAAATCTTAATCTGTTAGAGACTTTGTTCATTACAAATTTGATTTAGCCCAAGAAATATTTTTGATAATTTATATAAATGCAGCAGAGAAACAAACTGAGGCCACAGTACGCAGCTGCAGTTTTCTGTCTTAAAAAACCAAAGAACCAAGCTAAGATAATCTTCTTCAGTCCATCTTGCAATGATTCACTGAAAGCATGTAAAGACAAGATAAAAGGAGGATGAGATACCGTCAAAATAGCAGACTTTAATTAAAAAAAAAAAATCCCAAATGGTTGCTGGGTCCTTCAATAGCAGTGACCATCCTCCAAAGTTCTGCATCCTCTTTCCTTGCTGATGTCTCTTCACATTAAAATAACTCTTTATTGTCTGTGCACAGTCATACTTAGTAAAATAGTACAACACAATCCTGAAATAACCTTTGCATAGATTTTTAAATGAGCTAACATTCACCCAGCGGATTTGTAGAAGTGCATGTTTTACATGCAGAGACTATCTTGGGCGAATACGCTTTTTATATGCACGCTGTTAAGCTATACTTTACTAAAACAACTGAATGAAGTGTATTCTGAATCTGCTGCTAAGTCTTTTTTTTTACATAGCTTGAGTTGTAGCTGCTAGAATGCAGAAAACACACCAATGATACCTGTTCAAATTAATAAAGAGCTTCACTTTGATCTGCTGACAAACTAAAGGGATTTCCATGTATGCTTTGTTAGGCTGTGGGGCAGTAGCATTTATTATCTAAATGGATCCACTTTAAAGTTTCAGAGCTCTAATGTGCAGCCACAACTGAGAAATAAACAGCAGGACTGAGAGTGATCAGCAATAATGTAATTAATTAAAGTTAAAATGTTTATTTTGCTTCTCTGTGTGATAAATCCCTCGGTTAACCACTTTCTGCAGATATAATAATTTGTCTCATTTGTAGCTGTATTGCATTTTTATTGTTATATTACGTTCTGTAGAGACTTTCAATCACCATTTTCTCATCGTTATCACCAGTGTCTGATAACGTCTCTGATTGGAGTAGGCAAAGAAGTATTTTTCATTGTGGTCTGTGCTCATTTTGATTTTACTGTCTTTAAATGTCCTCTACATCCTGTTTTACATTGGTTTCTCATGTGTTTTGTTTTTGTTCTTGTCTTTGTCTTCCCTCCGTTGCGCCACATCTTTGTTTTTTTCCTGTGTTTCATTGTCCTCACCTGTGCCCTTTTTCACACCTGTGTCAGGTTTTAAATTGCCCTCTTGCTCTTGGTAGTCTTGCTCTACCAAGAGCAAGACTTGGTGTTCACCACTAATGTTTTTTTTCTTTTTTTGTAGTGTTTCCTGATCCCCATTGCCATTTGTTACTTGTCACTCTTTACACTTGTTTAACACACAGTTCAATTTGTTAATTCATACAACAGTATTAGTCATGTCAGTATCTTCCAATCAGAAATAAAGATTTCCTTAGAGAAGCAGCAGATACATCTGAAGTTTTTACTAGTTTTGTAAAAGAAAATGAATATAAATAACTCTCACTCCCAGGTCAGGTCAAGTTTTTCAATATCTTTTATTTAAATAAGCTTGCAGTACTATTTTCTTATCACATAAAATATGAAATGCATTGTTGGTTCTTGAGTACCCTTTTATTATCTTGTGCTGTGAGATGTCTACCACTAAGTCATGCTACAGCATGTAAATTTATCATATCTGGGCTTTACAGGTTAATAATGCAAGGAGTCAGTGAGCAGGATCTATCTCACCCTCCTGCCCTCTCTGTCCTCATCAGTTCACTTTTTCGATCTCACCTGACTCTTGTTTCACACCTCCTCCTCCTTCTTCTTTTTTTAGCACTGCATTTCCAGAGATGAGAGGAAGTCTGCTTTTTAATCAGAGCTTTGTAACCCTCCCAGTGGACTGGAGTTATGTCGAGCTTTTGCTTGTCACACCCTAACCTATTATTTTCTGAGTTATGTTATTGGAGCCTGACCTCTCAAGCAGCCACTCTCAACTGTGATATATTGTCAAAAGGGGAGACAATAGGTTTAGTAGGTCATCTAGGTTTAGATAAAAACCACATGACAGGCTTGTTTTCTTTTTTTCTACTGCCTTAATGCTTCTTTCCAGTCATTCTGCAGTACATGAATGTAGGAGGACTTCTTGTCATTTATTTATTTGATCTCACATTTTCTAGGGTAACAGTTTTCCCCCCCTCTCTTACACTCTTATTTGTTCCTGTCAGTTTCAGCTGACTGTCTGGAATTACAGTAAGACAGAGCAGTGGCCGATATAAAAATGTTAACAACTTTATAAGCATGAAACAAAAACAAAAAAAACTTTGCATGTTATTACTAAACAGATAAAACTGATTTTATCCTTTCTTATGGAGAAACCCATGCTGTCAGCTGTTCTGGTGGATGCTGCTGATGAACACTTCTAGCACAGTAAGAGAAAATGTAGAAGACAAATCCTGATAAGTACCAATACTGACTGATTGATTGTTAACTACTAGTGCTACTTAAGTAATTTAAGTAAAACATGTGCCTAGAAACATGCATAATGACTTTTTATAGTACATTATCGTCCAATTAATCTACTTCTAATTCTAGGGAAAATGCTAACTTAAAGCTTGTAAGGTTTCAAAACAAGTGAAAAGTCTCTGGTTTAGGTGGAGAGATAAATCCACTGGGGGTTGCACTGGGAAGGGCACCCGATGTAAAAATCAAATATGTGGAGCTACCTGCTGTGGTGACCCCGATGTGGCGGAGGAGCTTCAGAGCCTGTTTCTGTCTCCAAGGTTGGATCTTAGGAGGAAACGGCATGATGCTGTGCTGTTTAGTGCTGACCTCTGCTGTGCTGAGCTATCATATTTTGTTATTGCACTTCATGAGATGATTTATCAGGCAAACAGTGTGGGTCTCTTGGACACTGCCCTCAGCAGCAGTTCAGATACACTAGTTAGTGGTTTAAGTGCTGCAAACAAACTTTTTTTAAAAATATTTTTTAATTTTTTTTTTTTAATACTCGGAACCACTCTTGAGCCCGTAAATACAATGATGTGCCTGATGTGTTAGTGGATATTACGTTAGATTATTATCTAATCAGAATAAATGGCTTTAATTTATTCATATTAATAGTTAGCATTAGAACCACGAAGGGGATCATTTTGACCCCCTTGGCAACAAGGTAACTACAACTTGTGCTAACAGTGCAGTTATTTTTATTCAGCAAAAGAAAAGGGAGAAAAGTTTTTATTTTGTTTGGTTTTTGCAGATAAACGTAAGCATGTATATGAATTTAATTAGCAGAATTTTTCAGCTCAGATTTTCAATTTGAATTACAAAATGTACTTCTCACATCTTCCAGCTATTATATTCATCTCTGATATCTACACAACATGTAGCGATGTAGTGGATTACTGTCTCATTATTTTTGTTTTTAATGGCACTTTGCACCTTCTTTGCACTTTCTGCACTTTTGCTTTAATTTGTAAGAGCATATCTCATTTATACTTCATTCAACTCACCAGCCTCCCCCTGCATCTCACTGATGTCTACAAATCCCCAAAGCATCCCCATCCTTATTTTTTTTCCCATTTCTCACTCTCTATTCATATCCCTGACCGCGCCTTACTCTCACTCCCCTTTCCCTTCATCCTCACTATATCACCCCTCATGCCTCATAGTCAGAGACAGATAATCAATACCCGTGGCTCGGCGTTCCAAGTCTTATTGACTTTGTTTTTCAGGAAGACTCCATAAAGAGTCATTGGGGAGATTCTGTCACTGCCTGTTCCATCCCCTGACATTAAAACCTCCTTTGTTGCAGCCAGAGACAAGAATGTTGCAGATGAGCTCAAGTTGCCCGCATGACCGCTGGAATACTAAATAAAAGTGAAGTGAGACAGCAGGGCCACTTTGCACCTGCAAGACAGACCAAGTTCAACATGGTGTGACAAGAATACAAGCAACAAGTCCTTCAAATATTCAGAAAACACTTGTGTGGCTGTCAGATTATTTTTCTGTGACAAGCTGCTTGGTGAATTGTGTATAAAGAAGGCTATGAATACAAGTTTTCCAGAAAATGACTGTAAACAATCTGCAAAGGTTTGCTATGTTGTTGACTGATACCAGTGTAATACAAGTTAGTGGTTCAGAGTTTTCCATTTCTCACCTGTGGTTTAACAGAATTGTGTTTCAGAAGTTTAAGCAGGGTCATAACATCTGTTTCCATCCCTGATATACATTTTTTATTACCCATAGAGCTTCACTGATGTATAAAAACTATTAAAATATAGCCCCACCATTACACAGACATAACAATGAACGTGCACACGCACACACTGTAGTTTAGTCCCATTCAAAACACATTTGTCATCCTGTTGTCCTAAATCTTTACCACAGTACATATTGTGAGTAAACCCACGGCTGAAAATGGTCCCAAACATTTGGAAAAAATGATAAAATGATGCTGCCACTGATCACTTATTCCTCTACATTTATTCCTATATACCATCAACTGTCAAAAATATGCAGTACTGCTGTGAGCTGAGACTTTCTACTTAAATTTGGTAGATCAGAAGCTTCAGTTTTCTGCCACATTCTACTAAGGAATGCATACACACATAAATTATGTGTGTTTCACTTGTGATAAACAAGTGTGAAACACAAGTGAAATGCAAGCTGTTACTTACAACGCATCCAGAACATACTTACAGCACTTCACTTGTGTTTTGTCAGATTACACCTTTATTCCAAAGTGATTAAATTTATTTTTCACCCACACAGAATTCTACACAGACTGCCCCAAAAAGTGGGGGAAAAAAGCTTGAAATTCTTACAGTTGTTTTTTGTTTTTAAATAAAAAATTGAAATGCAATACGCACATAAGTATATACATACTTTGCTGGGCAGTTTATGGGAACACCTTTGGCAGTAATTACATAGTCAA
This sequence comes from Pundamilia nyererei, assembly GCF_000239375.1. Lineage (NCBI taxonomy): Eukaryota > Metazoa > Chordata > Actinopteri > Cichliformes > Cichlidae > Pundamilia > Pundamilia nyererei. Next base: position 1,792,619 of record NW_005187487.1, on the reverse strand, counting down.
GTCTTTTTGAGTATGATGCACACTTATTTGTGGGCACTTTTATGAGTGCAACATGAGAAGTGAAGTGCTGTGAATACGTTCTGGATGCACTGTAAAAACAGAACTGAAATATTTCCTAAACGCACTGTTTAAGAATATTCTGTTGGAACCTATTGTGTTTCCCATTGTAATTCTATTGGTCATGACTTGGGAAAACAGTGTACATGTACATTGAAGTAAGTAAGTATATAAATTTAGCTAGTTTCTGTAGTTATATTATGTAATCCCATTTCATATTAATCTCCAAATGTGATCACGTCATTAATGATGGGTTTCTTTCCTTTGTGAAAATAAATTTGTGTCTGCCAGTTTCTATTTAAAATGACCTGAGTATAAATTTAATTACATGAAACAGGAGCTATGCAGCATTTTGTGCATCTCATCAATTCCCAGAATCTCTGCAAAAAGACAGTGGAGTGCGCAAAGTTAATATGACCCATAGAGTTGGTGTTAACATGACTCTAACCCTAATCCCACATGGTAGCCACATTAATGAGAAGCAGGAATAAATGAAATAAGCAAAGATTATTATTTTTTAATTAGGATCACAAAGAAATTGTAATAATGGCTGTCCAGAAGTTGAATATTAAATGCAAATCTTTGAAATCGGAACCCTAAAAAACTGCATATATCCACCATTTTGACCTCCTTAACTGTGGTAGGATCATTAAATATATGGGGACTAGCGTTCCATTTAATTTGTGCCACTATTTACATTGGCAGAGTTAGTAAAGCTCTATATTTTCTATCTTTATAACAGACTGTTGACTTAATAAAAAATAAAAATAAAAAAATTACTTCGTCAATTCATTTGGTGACTGCAATATTGGACAAAAGTCTTTGCCTATATTATCAAAACTTTTAACCAGCCCCTAACTAAGGCTAAAACCTAAATTAACTACACAGTTAACATTTATTTTCATTTATTTTTTTCTTCATATAAAAATTTCAGTAAAACTTATGATACCTCCATCATCATTTATTCACTTCCACTCGCAAAGCTAGACAGTAGTTCAGGTGCATGCACAAAACTTCTTTTCTAGCTTGGTGGAATCATGAGGCACAGAATGTTCGAGTCATACTAGCCTGTTATGCTAGAACATAGACAGTCTTTCACTGGAAAGGAGGTCTGTGCAATGACGGTGCACACAGATGCAGTCACAGAGTACACAGAAGATAACATTCCAAGCAGCCTACACATCTTCTATAGTGAACATGTGGGATAATCCCATTACAAGGAGGCCACAGCTCATAGCTGTCATAATGACAGGGAATGGACCAGGTGACACAGCATTGAGGATAAGAGAGGATCATGTTAATTTGCTGTAGCACCAGATGCAAATATACCACCTCTGAAGGACTCACCTTGACTACAGAACATGCTTTGTTTGCAAAAAGGGTGGGAGTGTGCAGACAAGAGTGGAATCTGGGTGGTGTTGACGTAATTAAGTAGTGCACTGACGAAGGCTCCCTGCTGTTTGTCAAGCAGTTGGTGGAACTCTTCTTGGTGAACCGCACCTCAGGAGATCAAGTTTGACTACATCTATTAAACATCATTCAGACATTATTTTCCTGCATTGCTATCTCTTAATTTCACCCTGAGAGCTCATGCATGACATATTCACGTAGACAGAATGCATCTCTTGTGACAACTCCAGATGTATTATAGAAGTGCATGATGCTGTCTTAGTCTGGCATACAGTATTACCAGATCCCAGGACCGCCCTGCTGTGGCAGGTACATTTTTGAACAACCTTGTTTCAGCCTGCTGTCCTGTGGTGAGAATTTGTTTATTGCACCTGAAAAAAACATTATTCCATATTGCTGGAAACCGATGCAGCCCTGATAGTTTTATCTTTGTTGGCAAGCAGGAGGAAAATGGAAAAAGACTGCTATAGACATAGGCTAATGTAGATCCAAAAATATACAGCATACTGTTTTACATCTGCTGTACATAAAAAGGTGGTACTGTAGTATATACAGGAAAATCATTGCTTATATGGATTCTAGATTCCACAAATGTGAAGG
>NW_005187487.1:1785125-1790324 GCF_000239375.1 Pundamilia nyererei | reverse complement strand
GGAGAATCAAGATGGCTGTAGCTGTATATACAAAATTAGAGACATTTTTTGTCTTATTTCAAGGTTTGTCTGCGAAAGTCTTTCATCAAAATATGTTGTATTCTTATTTAAATTATATTTAGTTTAGATTTGTGCTTTGCTGTAATTAAAAAATCTAACGCATGTTTTGAGAGGACTTCAGAAAGCCTAATTCTTTCGCCTTCTGTGTGGCTTCCCAGGTGATGAGGGGGCTTCAGCTTTTTCATGTCAGTTCATACATGTAACTCTAGTTCTAAGAGTATGTGCTTAGCAGTCAAATGGGATTCACCATTGAATGTGTGGGAAAGAAGAGGCTCCACCCCTTGGTTCTTACTGAATTAGAGTACCTTCATTTTTCCATCTCTTCTCTTAATTAACTCTTAATTATTCCTTCTCCCTCCCCAACCGGTTGTGGCAGATGGCCGCTCCTCCCTGAGCCTGGTTCTGCCGGAGGTTTCTTCCTGGGAGTTTGGTGCTGTACAAATAAAATTGAATTGAAATGAATTAAATCAAATTTCTTTGATATTTGTGCTCACACTTTAAGAAGCGGAAGTTTTGTTTCATCACTTAGCCTCGATTGGTTTTCATGGTTTCAAGACAGCAAATCTACTTGGTTAGGTTTGAGTAAAGCTGAGTTGGGAGAAAGCCACGTCTCGGTCAAGCTGTTCACTGTGTTTTCATCTTCTGGGATGAAATTGTGTCTGATGAAGATTATGTTGCCCTCACAAGAACATAATGTGCTGACTTTATTTTTGTCCACATTATTCATCTCACCAGCAATACTAAGCATTCTCCCAAGAAGACCTTGTGCTTCTTGCTTAAGACTGCAGTCTTACACTATGTCACGCAGAGGTCAGCTGAAACCTGCAGAGTCAGGAGACAGCAGTGTAACACCAACATTCTTCCCATTGTATTAGAGCTACTCTCTGATAGGGCCACTGACCCCCCCCCTCAGGCTCCATTATTTTTCCCCTGTGATATAATAGATCAAGAATCTCCTGTAGAGGGAACAGATGGTCCAAGCTGAGCATAACCCAAGGCCCTTCTACCCACAGCTACTTTTCTTCTTCTCGTTTGTAATTGTGCCTTAAGGGGAGCAGCCCAAAGTGGTTTTCCAGCTTTCAGTTTTTGGCCAGAGCTTCAGCTGTAGCCACCCACTGAAAGAGAAGGATGCTGTGGCACAGATTGTGGGGTCATTGTGGCACACAGAACTTTAGCTGAGCTGTGTGGTTTGGGTAGATTTACTCCCAAGAAAAGAGAAAAAAAGAGGATGGAGTTTAATATCAATTGAGCATATTACACTGGGTAGAATCACATGACTTTAGCACGAAAAAGAGGAGATAACCACTCAAGACCTCCCAGCACATACCAAAATCATGTAATAGAATCTTTGAAAATGAAGAGAACACAGCACAGCAGAGAGAGAAAAAATCATGGAGATGTCATAAAAGCTATGAAGGGCCACCATGGTTGAAACGATTATCACAGCAAGAAAGAGGGGGAATTGAGTAAGGGTTAAAACATTTCTTCAGGTTATTGTTTCTGAAACTGTACATCCCAGTCTGAGATATGAGAACGTAGAGCAGTTATTAGATAAAGACAACCTCAGCACAGCAGCAGAGGAGAGAAAATACTTGTACAGAGAGGTGAAAATACCACTAGTTGTGTTCCTGGATTAATAACGAGGCATCCAACGAATGAAATAGGATCACTGTGGGTCCTCGAGAGGAAACGGCTGAATGCAACAACTGGTGACCTCACTGGGAGTGAAGACGGAGAAAGGTCTTGACTGGAAAAATGCAATTTGTTCAGAGCAAAACCTTCTAGATGCATGGTAATTCCCATCATGTGAGGGTGTTGCTCATATGTGACAGACAAGCCACTGTAGGTAGTTTGAGGCGTCATCATATGTGCCTCAGACTGCCTATTTTCTGCCTAAGTGTTTGAGGTGCCCTGAATTCATTGTGTAATCCTTTTAATCACAGCACACTTTGCCATGGGAAATGTAATGAGCTTGTTTTCATCTGTTAGCAACAGTCGCTATCAGCAGGTCATTTACAGTCCAACCTCATCCCTCACTGCTTTGTGTCCTGTTCCGAGTTGTTTACCTAAATCGCATTCAACAATGCAGCACAAGAGGATAGAAAGTCTTTTACATTTACATTTAAAATTACATTTCCTCTGTGCCTTTGTAATATCTTTGTTGTACTGAATAAGCTTTAGGATTAATATAGCGGGATGGGAATGACACTCAGGTTTCTTCATAATACTGAACATTTAAGCATTAATGAAAGGCACCTGAAATGAATTCTGCAACTAGAATATAATATTGCATGCCACAGTAGGCCTTTATCATATTTCATATTTTTTAATTTATTCTTTTTTGTTTAGGAATATATCCTGTAATGCATCCTCCCATAGCCAGCTATAGGGATTATGCACCATCCTTCAGACTTAAAGTTTACAACACAATTTCAAAGAGCAATGTCCTGTATGTGTGGTATGCATACATAGTTCACTGCATTTTGAATTATGATAATCATTTTAAAAACTTGACCAGTATTTGGCACAGCTGTTTTAACCCTTTGAATTATTCATGTTTATTAATACTAAGTTAAATGCATTTCAACTTTTGTTTAAAGGAACACTGACTAAGGAGGCTATAAAGCTGCTTTTTCTAATGGCCTCAAGTATGCAGTGTCTGAAATATGACATACTGCTCTGCTTTGAGTTGTGATTTTAAGCTGGAAGTAAACAGCACAGGCAATATTATTTTCACAGCTTTCTTTTGGATAAACAGAGAAGAAAAAATTGGATAATGCTTGTGGACAAAGTTTCTAGAAGCTGTGTTCTCAGAACTTCTCCACTGATGCATTTTTTTACATGTAGTCAAGCTCCAAATGCTGCTGGTTAAGAGCATTGACTAAAACCAAATTCTCTTCCTGCAATTTTCTTCAACAAGGAATCGAAACGCCCTTGGGAAGAGAGTGAAAATTGCTTTATGACATGTGAAAAGGCAGGGAATTTTAGATGTTGTTCAGCTAGGCAATAATCCGTCTGTTCTAAAAGTGAACGAACACTCATGACCCTATATCATCGAGGACCCAGACAATATGGCAGTTCAGTCAGCTCTTTAGCCCATGAGTGTTCAGAGTTTTCCAAAGAAAATTCTGAACACTTTTTATGCAGATGATTGTCAAATTTATCTACCGCTGAAACACAATGACCTTAACCCCCTCAGACCTATTTTAGAATGTCTTAAGGATATCAGAGCATGGCTGACTCTGAATTTTTTAAACTTTAATGAAAAGAAGACTGAAGTCATTATATTTGGGCCGAATGGACCTGGTGTCCCTCCATCTGACTTGGGTCCTCTTACATCGTTTGTCAAATCAATTGTCACCAACCTTGGAGTAAAATTTGACACAGCTCTTAAAATGGACAAACAAGTAAATACAGTGGTGAGAAAAAGCTTTTTTCAGTTGAGGCAGCTCTCTAAAGTAAAACCTTTGATTTCTTTTTGTGACTTGGAGAAAGTTTTGCACGCATTTGTGACCACGCGCCTTGATTATTGTAATGGACTTTATATTGGTATTGATCAGGCTTCACTATCACGCTTGCAAATGGTCCAGAATGCTGCTGCTCGCCTGTTGACAGGGACACGCAAACATGAGCACATTACCCCTGTTCTTGCCTCCTTACACTGGTTGCCTGTCCATTTTAGAATTCATTTTAAAATTTTATTGCTTGCTTTTAAAGTCTTAATTGGCCTGGCTCCTTCTTACCTGTCAGACCTTTTACACCAATACACTCCACAAAGGTCTCTCAGATCATCTGACCAGTCACTCCTTGCTGTCCCCATGTCGAGACTGAAACACCGAGGGGACCGAGCTTTCGCTGTTGTGGCCCCCAAACTATGGAACAAACTGCCCCTCCATATTAGGCTGGCCCCAACACTTGAAATGTTTAAATCACTTTTAAAAACACTTTTTTTTCAAAGGCTTTCTAGGAATATTATCAGAGTCAGTTTGTAGTCAGTTTGTAGTCAGCTGTTGGTCATTCTTAATCTTTTTACTTTGTTAATCGTATTCATTGTATATCTTATTGTTTATTCTACTCATGTTTTGATATTTAATATATACACTGATTTATTTTTATCTTCTTTTTCAATTATATATTTATTTTGTTTATTGATTTCATTGTATGCTTAAGGTATGGTTTTTAACTGCTATCTTTGTTTTTTTATTGGAAAGCACTTTGGTCAACTTTGTTGTTTTTAAAAGTGCTATATAAATAAAGTTGGATTGGATGGATTGGAAAGAAGAGCTTCTCAGACAAATACAGACACATCCGGTGCATGTGGATGAGCTGGTAAAATATATGAAACATATAAACATGATGTTGACTCAGAAAACAAAATTGAGCAGGACTATGATATGGCAGTTGAAGCTAATATCTCCAATTATTATTACTGGTAGATAATTTACAGCATGGTGACATGGTGGTTAGCATTGTTGCCTCACAGCAAGAAGGTGTTAGTTTGACTCCACCATCTGCCCAGGGACTTTTTGTTGACTCCATGTTTACGTGGATTCTGTCCGGGTACTCCCACAGTTCAAAGACATACAGTTAGTAGGTTTAGGTTAATTCTTGATTATTATCTTGAGATTTGCAGGCGAGTTGGATTCACAAAAGGAAAGCATGCTTCACTAATAGAAGGGAAAATACTGTAGGAGCAACAGGTAACTATCAGAGGCCTGTTTACCAACACATAGACAGTAAAGATCTGGCAGAGAGTAGAGGCTCAAGCTGGTCCTAAAATGTTGCTGGTTTGTATGTCATTTCATTAAAACTACTGACAGATAATAGCATTCGTCATATCATTGCAAAGCAATGATTGACTGAGATAATTTATGCTGTGGTGTTCATGTTGTTACTGCAATATATGAGCCACCTAAACATTGTTGCAGGTTTGATTGATTGATTCTTTATTTTTGAACATGTTGAAAAAGTAAAACAAAATAGAATTAATAGAGACAAATGAACAAAGCAAAACAAAAGGAAAACGAGCAACCACAACTCCAAATAACGTTCATGTTCAAAAAGGAGCAGGAAGAAGCATAAGCTTATTTAATCCCACCCCTTTTCCACTATCTAGTATCAATAGACTACAGAAATACC
>NW_005187487.1:1782843-1784143 GCF_000239375.1 Pundamilia nyererei | reverse complement strand
GTGTCTGGGAGGCTGTGGTTGCTGCTGCACGCAATGTTGATGATGAACAGATCAAAACACTGACAGACACCCTGTCTACTTCCTTTTTTTGCCTCATACAACACGGATCCTGTCTTCATGTCAGTTTTTTTGCTGTTGTTGTTTTATTAGTATGTGGACAGACAGGAACAGCTGTTATTTCATGTGTTTAAAAAAAAGAAAAGTGCGAAATTAGTGGCAGGAATGACGTAGCTGTCCCCCAATTAAATGTCAGCATACCTGCAGCCAATCAATAATTGGGTCCGTATGATTATTAAATTAGGACTGACAATTAAATTAGGGAGTTAAGAGAGACGCAGACGTCAGTCAAACCCTTTAAACCTAATTAACTGCTGCCGTCTGAAACTTCCAATCAGTAAAATAATCCACACGCATTCACTCTATTATGGGCTAGATTAATTGGTTCACTGACGTCCTGAGGCATGAAAGCGCCTGGTGAAATTCACATTCATATATACAGACACAGATTTGCTATTTGAACTTCACTCAAACAATTCAGGGAAAGAAGAGTTGTTCTTTCCTGTCATATCTAGTTTAGGAAGCATACATTCTTCCCACAGCTCCCAGTGAACATTCACTGTAGCTGCTGACAGTACACAGTCTCTTTATGCAGAAACTGCTTCTTTTGACAGGCAATTGCTCAAAATCAGTCCTGAATGTGAACGTACAGATGAAAGGAGTGGTGTTCTTCATAAACTGCTGAGGAATAATTACTTAATATGTACTACTTAGATTCTCTCCAGGAATGTATTTTTATTTTATTTTTTTTTACCAGGTACAGTCCTGTACCTGCTCCTCTTTGAGACGCCCTGTAATTATACATCTTTTCCACTGTCAGTCATTTTAATTATAGTTCTGTTTTTAATTTCTAGATGGAAAAAATATCTGATTTACCTCCACAAAACCTAATTAAATTATTTATGACTACTACTTTGACTGCATTTTGACGATTAAAGAAGAAACAGAATGGGAACTGTGAAAAGAGGTTTGTTGAGTGGGGGTTATGCGCAAATGGGGATTACAAATATTTGCTGGCTTTTGTATTTACAATTGCTCAGCCACTAAAACACCTGGGTAACAACTCTGACCTACCAGGATATGGACATGGAACTGTGGTAATTGGGGTGTCTGCCACCTTTGGGTACTGTGTATTTCAAAGTGAGACCTTGGGCTTGTTCCAACACATTTTGCTGTTGCTCTGGTATACTGGGATTTTAGGATTTTTCGTGGCTGGGTCAGTGCCTCAGGCACTGATGACTTC
>NW_005187487.1:1771792-1773227 GCF_000239375.1 Pundamilia nyererei | reverse complement strand
GACCCAATGCTGGCCCCAATATGTTGTAATTCATTTAAAGGCTTCCAATGGATTTTCCTCCTCTGTTTAACAAAACCAACAGTCACTTATCTACATGTTCACAGCTCTGTGCATATTACCGCATTTAAAAATATAAAATCCCTTATAATGACTGATTGTTGTGAATTGGCGCCATATAAATCATAGGCAATGGTACAACGATACATTGATACGTCTCCAGTCAAAGACAACAAAACCATCAAAGATGTAGTTTTGATGATCATGGGTAGATTTTTAGGAGTTTAATAAATGAAAGAAAATGTTTATGACATGTGGAAGTGACTTTTGGGGGCAAAAAAAATCCATGATAGGATCAATAATTCTCACTGAGTGTCCTCGGTTAGGTGGTTATTAGTTTTCTCCCTCAACCTCTAACACATCAATCTTAATCAGCAGACCCATTGTTCTATTGAATTCAACAGTAGAAATACATTTGCAAACTTTTAGAAAGCAGGTTTGAAAAGTGGTGCAAGACGAAGGCATCACAGTGTTAAAGGTGAAATCGTTGGAGGTTGAGTGCAGATTGATGTCGCACTCTTTCTGACTGTTCATTTACAGTTTCTGAACTGTAAGCTCTGTCTATAATTTGGAACAGGAGAGAAGCACAATCACCCACTTTTGGACTGTTAGCTTTAACCTGCATTGTGCAATGTTTCTTTCTACCCCTTGCTCAAAGGATCTATGCAGAAGGCCTGTTTCTGTAAAACAGCATCTAGATTGTGTGTCATAACAACACAGCAGTTTTCCTTTTTCATAATTTTGACCTAAACAATTCAGTCAAAAAATTCTCAAGACAGGCTCACCATCGGAGTAAGTTATGGGTAAAATCTACCAGTAAGACGAGAGTGATAAAAGTGAATCGTTACAGATTTCTAGTATGTGAGTCAGGCAACTATTGTCATGTGAACACAGTCAAAGTGGCCACCTAAGGCTGAAGTGGTGACTAGCTGCTATTGGCTCATTTACGAGGAAATGCACTCAGAGGGGCTAATTAAAGAGCAATCAGGTAAAGGCTTACAATTTCTAATTGCCTCCCAGGGGTCTAAGGACATGAACTCAAACTGGAAAGAAGGAATTTAAAAATGAATTTATACTGTATGTCTAAGGAACTAAAATACTATTAAGAACAGCTGTGCTTTTACTCTAGAAGTAACATTCTAAATATGCCTTAACAGGGTGGAGAGGCAGCTAAAATGTAAAGAGTTAACAGTATAAACTCATCCCAGCAGCATTTCAGAGGAAAGTGTCAAAATCCTTAATAGGATAAGGAATACAGGGAGTGCAGAATTATTCGGCAAGTTGTATTTTTGAGGAATAATTTTATTATTGAACAACAACCATGTTTGCAATGAACCCAAAAAACTCATTAATATCAAAGCTGAATGTTTTTGGAAGT
>NW_005187487.1:1768719-1770255 GCF_000239375.1 Pundamilia nyererei | reverse complement strand
TGTGTTAAAGGATAACTTCACTTTGTTGCAAACTGATGCATTCGTGTATATTTATGCTGCAGGTGAGAAGAGTAGGTAAAACAGATTGTTCGGACAATGATGTGAGAAGTTGTTGTGAATTAGTACACTTGCAGTTTCTAGTACTGGGCTGGATTTGTAGCAATTGCATGTAAAGGTCCTCCTGTGGAGTAAAAGTGTTTTCACTTAATCATTATGGAGAGGTTCTGACTCACTGCCATTTGTGTTTGACTGTTAAGTAGGTGTAAGCTTAAGTGTAAATGCAAAGTTCCATAGATGAGTAGACTGTTGTGCTAATAGATGTTGAGTACAGGTAAGGTCAAGGTGTTTGGAGTGAAGTTACTCGTCACTAATTTATCTTTGCCTTTAGACTCAGCCTGCTTCTTTAACATGCGGGACTTTTATTTCACAGTGTGATGCAAATGAGTAAATTAGTGATCTGTAACACATGAAATAACAAAATTTATGTACTTGCAATCCTACAGTTAGAGCTATTTGTACTTTACTAGCTTATTTTAATATCATGCATCTTTCTCTCTAAGCAGAGCTACATTTCAGAGGATGATATTGTATTTCTTTTATGTAAATATATTTGTCTTATAGCTGTAGCTGCTAGATATTTTACAACCAAACAAGACTTAGAGGCTGCTCAGCAGATACCTATTTGCTTCAGGTGGCTGTAATGAAGAGCCACTACTGTGACCAGTAGGCAGATAAGACTTACCCACCTTAAGGGGATTAGTATCTTCTCCACACAGATGTGGTAGTAATGTGTCAGGTCAGTGTGACAGGTCAGCAGCCCATTTGTGCACACCAGTGTTTTCCTTGCAGTGAAGATGCCAGCTACAATTAGAATATACTAGTAGGTTTACACCAAAATGCTGACTCACAGAGTTTACAGTCAGCTCTCCCTCTACAGTGTATTTTGTGTATTTTTTTTTAAGTGTATTAAGTTCTTAAGATAAATTAAAGAAGTTAATAAACTTAGCAATTTCTCTGTGAAAAATTAGTCAGACCTTTCAGGTTGGATTCCTGGACAATGTTGTCTACACCAGTTTTAATTAACTGTAAAAAGAGAAAGTAGAAAACAAGCCAATATTACTTCAAATTAAAAAGCAAAAATCAAGCTTTGAACTGGTGTAAAAGGTTGTCCTATGTCTAGGGCAAGTGTTCTCTGGCTGCCAGAGAATCTAAAGATACCTCAGAAAACAGCGGGAAGAAAGAAGATATGCCATTTGTTGATTCTTTACAATGAAATGTAACATTTCATGAACAACACTGAACGATTTGGGAATTCATAGTAAGAAAATGCACTGCTGTAAAATCTGACAGTAAATGCAACAGCATTGGGTTGCTGTTCTACTTCGTGTTTCATGCTCTTGCTAAGCAAAGAATGATATGATGCTGCACCAAAAACCTGCTTCCAGTTGCTTTGGTTGCTAGCAAATTGCCACAATCACCCATGTTTTGCATAGAAGACCTCAACCAAGCACCTTATTCGTGACAGTTTTCACCCAG
>NW_005187487.1:1751485-1766651 GCF_000239375.1 Pundamilia nyererei | reverse complement strand
GAACATGGTTGTTGTTCAATAATAAAATTATTCCTCAAAAATACAACTTGCCTAATAATTCTGCACTCCCTGTATCTGTATACGTTATTTCTACATGGGAACCACTGCAGGTTAGAGAGATAGAGAGACTCCACACTAGAGTTCATTTTTAGTCATCTGGCCTTTGTTGCTTCGCATGCATAATACAGGCCAGTGTAATTTGGTGAAACCTCTGCGCTCTCATAAAATGAGTGTATCCACTGCAGAATATTATCAGGAGAACAGTCATTAATAGGCACTCTCTGAGAATCTGGGCTCTGGGTATTGAGCGTTTACTTGGTTTTCTCAGACAATGCGTCTCAGCCATCCACCCTCAACATCCTCCTTATCTCCACCTGCTGTTACGGGCCTACCGCCACACTCTATGATGGGGGCTCATTTGTTTTCCTCTACCCGAGGATATTGTTCACTGAGGAGCCAAAGGTGATACGGATAGCCTGATCTGTCTATGTCTTATTTTTTGCCACACATTTAGGCAGTAAAAATGGTAACATTTGCATAATGCATTTTCCCAGTGCAGCAATGAAGGTTTTTCTTTTTTGTCATCACCACCTGCTACGAAAGTGAGAGAACCCTTAGATTATTCAATTTTTGTGGGATTCCTGCTCAACATTTGCTATACAGGTCTGTCATTCCCCAAGATTGACAAAACAGGAAACAAGGAAAGATGATTAAATAATTTAATTTATTTTTTCTTTCTTTTTCTTGCCTTCGGTAGCTAAGACAACTTCAAGTCAACAGCTTGACAATATTCACGTACATTTAATTTGAAGTCGTTTTGAACAATGTTTCTAATTTTATACAGTCATTTCAATGCTGCCTCAGTTCCTGTGCCTGTTTTCTCCTGTTAATTCTAAATGAGCTATACGTGTAGTTGGCTGTGTAAAGGCTGACATTTAAAATACTAAACCTCCATGCTGAATAGATATATGAACAGAAAGAGCGAGGCAGCAGAGGATGAATCGATACTGCTCTCTTGTAGTGTATCTCACTTCCCTTTTATTTCTTCCCCCACTGCTAAACCAAGGATGACCTTGACCCTATACACTGTATGACTTAATGAATATTCCCTGTGAGGTTTTTAGTGCAGCCCCATGCTGTAGGAAAACAAGCTAATATTGTATCTGATGTGATGTAGAAAGAGTGCATGAGATAGCAGCAGATACGGCTTTATTCTTTTGATCCTGATAAAAATCTATACAATTATATTTAATAAAATACTCACTTTTCATCGATATAGGAGACAATATAGTAAATCATGGGAAGGAAATCCAAGGTATTAGAAAAACAAGACACGACTTCAACTTAAACAAGCAAAAACTTTCATTCAGTATCCAAACAACCTCTCATGTGGCACATAAGTGACTGAGGATTCCCTTCTAGATTGAGGCTGAGCTGACTGTCAGTATGAAGAGTAAAGGGGAACTATGCAAGGGAAGGATGTAATAATGAGACTCAGACAATAGACAAAAATATATGTCAGCACAGATTTTATTAAAGCTAAAATCTGTGACAACCTGCCTCTTTTTTGGCTGCTGGGCTGGCAGGTTGTCTTTTTCCCCCTTATCTTAATTCTCAAATTCTCCTTCCTTTTTAGTCTGTTAACCAGTGACGCAAGTGAAAGAGGAGAGGAAGATTGTCTCTTTCATAGGCGAGGAAGAGAGAGCAGACTAGACAGCAAGCATCTTGACAAAATGAGATATCTTCGCCTCGTAGCCTCATTTTGAAGTAGTGTCAACCAAAAGTGATTTGTGGCATAAGTGCATCATAAACTGTTTTGTTATAGCCCGACTACTGCTTTATTTTATCTTCGTGCTCTCTAATGTAACAAGACATGATGTGTGTTAAATTTATAACATGGCACTTTCTTTTGAATGGCATCTTTTAAAAAGTTGTGATAATATCTCATACCTCACTTAATCAGATGTAAGCAGAAATTTGATCATCTTAAATACTTGATACAACTTAACTTAATCCTGCCTTGGTTTTGTTGCCACACCTTTATTTATTTCTTCAGTTGTTAAGCATAAAAATACTTCTGAAGTACACATACATGTGCATGCCAATTGCAGTTCCTTAGGTAAGCCACCTCATTCCTTTGTTCCCCAGATGCTTTCCAGGAATTAAGATATCCTTCAACATGGTGTACTATTAACTGAAAAGAGAGTAGATGAGGAAGCACAAATTATCTGTATTGCCGATGCCCTGTGAGTGTGCTCAGGTTGTCAGTGATTTTAAACACCTGGGCCTAGAGTTTCCAGTATAAAAGCACACTCCACTCCCACAGGAATTTAGAAATTACAACTCTCCTCCTAATCTGCATGGTGCTGGGATCTATTTTTTGCTTTTCTATTAAACAGTACCTAACTCACCATGCTAGCACTCATGCACAAAGTGCATGCCAAAATCACTGATTAATTAACAACATATCGTGGCATTTTCTTTTAATAACCCGAGTTACTTCTGATACTTTCTATTTTTTAATTTATTCATTTATTTTTTTGTTTTGTTTTTTCATTTGCATGATGAGTTAAAAACTGCTTAAAAATGTGAGGATGTGGGAAATCACGACTGCATATGAAAGAGAAGCTCAGAGAATTCAGCACAATTTCCAAGCCATGGTACGAACAGCTGAACAGCTGAGAGGGCAGACTGCAGTTTACAAAAGTTCTGTAAAAACTTTTATGGACTTGATCAAATAAAATCAACCTGCACAATGGCACTGATGAGAAGTGTAGAAGAGTATGGCCTAGAGGTACCCAAGGTACCGACCACTGTCAGGTACAACAATCACTCTCTCTTTTGAATGTCTATGGCTGCTGCTGGAATGGGCACAACTCGACAACACTAATTAAAAAATGTTGCTGATGAATACAGATTTAAAGGAGTTTTTACTTTGGAGCCATTAGCTTTAGGTCTAATTTCTATGCTGTGCCTACACTCTGACATAACAGAGTCAGAAAAAATGAGATTCCACTTGTGCTTATTCGTCACACCCTCCTTCCAGAAGTGTATGCTTTGGAAGCATTTATTGTTCAAGTTCAGGTCGTTCTGTTGTTCACATCTGATTTAAGGGTGCAATTTCATAGCAATTGGCCAGAACAGGCCTTTTATTTTGAATAGTCTACATGAAAAGAGCATGCTTCGGTGTATAACTCAAAACCAAATACTATTAATTTAATCTTAATGAGAAAAAATACATTTGCAGTTTCTGCACTGAGAAATGTTTTCATTCAGTTTAGGAAATATATGTAAAGATATTTTAAACTGGAGAGTCCACAATAAATACAATACAATGAAAAGCAAAGTCTTCTTGAGCCAGATCTACCTTTTAGCACCCCAATTAACAGTAGATGAGCTCAGTGCCTGCTGATATGCGAAAGCCTGACCTCTTCTAATTGAATTTTTAAACTTATATATATTTATTTATTAATTACATTACAGCCGATGCTCATGAATGCTCTTTGCATTCTCCTTTGTCACTCTTTATGTATGCTGGAACCACTGCAACCCTAAAGCATCAACCTTAAAGAATCAGGAAGCTTAAAGTGGAAGGTTATTAGTAAAATGTCTAAACCTAATAGGCATGAAGATGTAGTCATTACAATGGCTCTTCATGTATGTGAAGCTATTACGGCTACTACAGGCCACTGACTATTAACCTGTCTTCTCTGATTAAGTGCAGCTATGAGAAAAAGACACAGATATCAAGAAGAAGAACAGATTAGAGCACAAATGGTTGGGGCGTAATGAGCATTAAAGGAATACTGTGTGGTAGAGCTATTGAGTAATTTATGCCAATCCATAGCATTATTGTTAAAATTACATTTTAGCTCTTAAAGAACATGATTGATGTTTAAATTCTTCCATTGTACAAGTTATTAACAAAGAGATGAATCATTTAAAGTGTTATATGGTTTAATCAAAGGCATATCTATACTCCACCTTTTAATGTTGTCACTGAATAACTGTTGTAACCTGTCCAACAAGCAGGTTCTCTTCTTTTCCTGCTAGTAGTCCACAGGATGGGTCATCAAACAGAAAAGGCACTATTTAAAGCACATTGAGCTGAATAAAAAAGTATAAAGAATCAGTTTTTTGTCACACATCAAAGAGACAACTCTACGGCCTTTATTGTGACCTCCATCTCTGAGGCCGTGTTAAGCTACAGACAATGTGTCAACAGATTATGCAGAGATGGTTGAGGCATGTACTTGTGAATATGGGAGGTTGGAACTGTCAGTATAGAACACGATCATTACATGCACAGTACCAGTCAAACATTTGATATTTTTTCAAGGTTTGTTCTTTATTTTATTTTTTTTTACCATCTACTATATTGTAGAGCATACTGGTCAATATGGAATTATTTGGCAACAGAAGGAAGTAATATACACTGGTTTCTTAGCTTCATGCTTCATCCACAGGAACACTGTTGATATTTTCATAGATAAGCCTTGTTCAAAGAAATTATTACCTTGATAACGTATTCACCTGTGCCATTAAAATCTAGTAAATATCTAAATAATGATCTGAGCACCTCAACAGCAGTCCTTTAGGCATGAAGGTCAGCCAGTCAAAAACATTTCAATAACTTTCTTTAAGTGTCGTAGAAAAAATCGTCAAACACGTTTTCTGGGAAAAATGCCTTAGGAAAGGAAAGTGTTTTCTAAAAGTTTATTAAATATAAACCAACCTCAGAGCTGGCCCCTCAGCACAGAACCCCCATCAATGTTTTCCAGATTTCAAGGAGCCGATAGATCTCAAGAGCAAATGTTCAGGGCAGACTGCATAAATCAGGGCTTCATGGTGGGTAAAAACAGTACTAAGGGAGACCAATTAGAAGATACACGAGGAATAGACACTAGACCAGAAGAAAATTTTGCTTTAGTGTTTTGAGTTCAAGCGTTAGATTTGTAAGGTGAATGGGTGGTAGTGAACAGTAATGTGTAAAAGGCTGCCGCTACTTTTCAGTTCTTTTATTTTTCTCGGTAAATGGGAAATAGGTGCAGCGATTTATTTGTTTTTGCACAGTTCTAACAAGATATATTTGGTTTGACCACTTTTATTTTTCAAAGCAAGCTTTCTCAGAATTTCTAATAACACTGCTGTCTGGCATGTAACTTCTTTAAGCAGTCTCCAGTAGGAGAATAGTTCCCCAGGTTTCTTGATTTTACTTTATTTGCAATGTGTTTTCAATCAATGTCATGATAAAATATGATGGCATTGAATGATGGAACAAAATCTGATAGTGTATTTTTGCAGATCCACCACTTCAGACAAGATCTCCAACATCATGCCTCCACCATGTTTTATAGATGCTGTAGACACTCACTGATGTACCTCTCTTGATCTCCTCAATAAAAAATGACAACAATTTGAAACAAAAACTTCAAATTTGGATTCATTTCTCCACAAGGTTTGTGTTGCCCCTGATTTTCAGTCCAGTTCTAGTGCGATTTGGCCAATGTCAGCCTTCTCCCCCTTCCTCCCTTTCTAAAGAATGGCTTCTTGCCAGCCACCAGACGCATCTTTCAGGTCCTCTGTCAGATCTGGATTTTTTTTGCCTATTTCTTAAGGACATGACTTTCAATTACTATTTAACTGCTTTAGATATCTTTCTCTGTCTGCTACCTTTTCTTTTGTCCTCCACCTGTTTTAAGTATCCTCAGTTTTTTTTAAGAACACACTGCACACCATGCTGAGCTATCCTGGCAAGTTTTTCCGCTACTAGCCCTTTGGGTATCACCTTGCTGGCACAAACATGACTGTTTAATACCTATACGCATGTGTTGTCTCTGATATTTTTCATAGATTCAGCTACATGAATCTGAAAAATTTGTGTGTTTTTGCAACAAGCTAATGCCCGTTGTCTGTTATGTGTAGACTGATACGCTGGTTTCTTACATGTTTTTTATTTGACAATGGTACAGGTACAGGACTGGATTAAAATGGCTGAGAAAGCACCCGGTGTCCAAAGAAACACTTTGGAAGACTTTCAGAAAGCCTGGGGAATAACTGTTTAAAAAAAAGTATCTGTCCATTGAAGCAATGTATAAAGAAATGAGGGATGGCTCAAGACCTTTGGAAGTCACTGTGTATTCACTGATATCAAAATAGAAGTTGGTGAAAGCTGTTCACTTATGTTAACAACATTAGTTTGATATTGCTTTGGAGCTGGAGGTCACAAATTAATACTCATGGATGCTATAATGTGGATGACTCCCCTCCTGTTACAATATATATGGTCTATGCGTCATACACCAACAGTCTTAAATCAAGACAAAGATTAAACTTCAAGGAAGGAACTTTTGGATATTGAAGCAATCTCTGTTTCTGTGCTGCTCCCAGCTACAGACATGTAGAATTTCCTGAATATATAATTATGGTGGCCTAAGAAAACTATTACTCACAATTTCATTTGGTGCCCAAAACAGCAATAGAATGGCACGGCACAGCCAAAGAGTGTAAGCTGTAGTAAACCAGTCAAAAATTGAAATGATGGCTGCAGTCAGAAAGCTTTTCTCTCTAGCATGGCAGCAGAAAACTATATCATGACAATATGTCCAGACTGACTTCACTGCTGCAGTCAAAGCGCTGTCAGAGAGCAGCTCTAGGAGATCATTTGAATCCCTGAATACAGAGACCTCTCCTTGACCAGTAGCTTTTTCCCCCACTCTTTGTCCTTCCTGTACTTGATCTGACAGCAGAATTTCCAAAGAAAATCACAGAAGTGGTCTGTCTGAGAAGTACACTCCTTAGTTCAAGTTCAAGGGTGACTTCAAAGTAATGTCTCTTACACTTTGATAAAACATGCCTCTGTTGCATTTTCTTTGCTCCACACTATTTCATCCTGAATTTCATTTTTTTTAAACTCTCATTATTCTCATTGCCGTACAAAAGGCTTCTGATGTTTGTTGGCTGTATGCAGGTTTCAAGGTCTTGCACAACACAAAAATTTTCACAAGCTCGACAGGCTAGGACAGCTTCCCAAGTTGATTTATGTAAAGATGTCTGATGGAAAGTGTCAACATAGTTAATGAGGAAAAAATGCCAGCCTTAATGTATTTTTGAGATGCAACCTTATGATAAGAAATTGCTCTTAGAAGCCCTCAAAGTCCATGACAGCTCATAAAACGCTGACCTGAGATGTGTCCACCTGAATGAAAGAAATAATTACCAGGTGCACCAAGCCATATCTCTTGATTTATTGAAGTATTGATTTTGTTACTCAATTTTAAAATGGGGCCTTGGTGACATATGGGGCTGGAGATGGAAGATAAATGTTATAAAGGCAAACATAATAGTAGTAGTAGTAGTAACTTTGATTTACTCCTTTCATCAGCTGCTTATTTGTCATGCTTAATTCTTTGCAATACCCAACATTAAGTCACAAGGTCTAAAAAATAAATATGTAGTGGGTGGCTCATCAAACATACAAATGCTACATTCTTTGAATTTCTCTTCAGCAAAGCCATTTATGATTATATACTCCAATGTACTGATGAATAATTGACGTGGAAGTGCAACACAGCTACTTCTGTTTGATGTGAGTGTCCAGAGTGGAATAAAACAATATTACTGCTTGTTTGTTCTGCCTCTAAATCATGCAGACTGTCATATTTTTTTCATATTACGTCTTGTTTGTTTTTCACTTGTTACGTTCCCAATGGTAAGTCTCATTCTGCATTCTCTGATAATACAAGCATATATACCAAGCAGACATTTACAAGAATTTCATCGTGATTTACTAAGACCATTAAAATGTTCCATTAGGGTACTCCAGGCAAAAAGAGCTTACACGGAGTAATGAATATATAAACTAGTAAAAGCATGTATTTAATGAAAGCTAGATACACTTTCTGTACAAAGCGTACGCTGAGCATATGGCTACCTAGTTGCAAGCGGTGTGGTAATTGCCTTCTATGCTCGATAAACAAGCAGGTTTTGTGAGTCGTGTGTTTTGCTTTTGTTTTTTTCATTATTAGCTTGTGCACTGGTGGCAGTTACGTTCAGACTGGACAATGATGTGTCCCCGTGGCAGTAAACTAAACAATCAAGATAAAAAGACTTTGGAAATGGCAAAAGATAAAACTTGTTTTGATGTCATCAGCTGTCCACTTGGATCTCAGAGGAGTGGACGGGATCGATAATCATGTCATATCATATATTTTGCTATTATCTTTTGGAGACTTTTGGAGACATTGCTGTACTCAGCAAAACTGACTGCCTGGAGTTTTCTGATTCATGGGTGACCTTAATGCAATGTGTCAACGAACCAATGATGCACAATGATGCTTCACCTCACTTTGTAGACATTATTAATGTTACTCATGGAATTTTGCTTATGGTTGTGAACATGATGCCCATTCTCAGTTAAATGTAATTTGATAATGGACTGGACTGTAAGTGACTGCAAAAGTGGAGCAACCCCTCTTTTATGTTTTGCTTCACGGAGCCAGAGTTTCTTCTTACGTCTGAACATTTTCTGATGAATGGTATGGGTTTCTCTCCGGGCACTCCAGCTTCCTCTCACAGTCCAAAGAAACACAGTTAGTGGGTTTAGGTTAACTGGTTACTCTAAATTTCCCATAGGTGTGAATCTGTATGTCCATGTGTTAGCCCCAAGACAGGCTGGGGGACTGACCAGGGTGTATCCAATCTCCCTGGAACGTTGAATTGGATGCACTGCAAAAACATGTAATTTCTTCCCATTTCTTTTGTTAAAATACAAAAATGGCAAAGAGAACACAGTTTGGTAAGCATGAAAAGTATTTTCATACCAGCAAGATGATTCCCAAAGAGTAATTAGTCAAAATCTATGCATCTGGTCATTCAGTTGATCCATCTACTGCCCAGTGAAGCCTCATCACATAATATTAAAATATTAGTTTTGTAAAAGTAATACCAAACTTTTTTTTGTTTTTTGTTTTTCTCCACACAACTATGAAATTGCTGAGCCAGTTAGGTGTCTATACACTCAGTAAATGTTGAGAACTATTCACAGTCAGCAGTTCACCAGTACTCTGCTGAGTAATCACTAATGCCAAGTTTCTGGACACTAGCAGGTCAATTTGTTGTCACTCTGCACTGGTGTCTTTATTCTTATGCTTGTTTTGGCTGGATCGGTTTTCATACAGTTTCCTGTGGTAGCTATCTTTTTTTTTTCTTTAATATATATCGTTTCTGGTGTGCTGTCAGACTTTCCTGGCAGAAATTATCCACATTATAATGTCCATCCCTCATATCATGCATATTTCATTTTGCCCATCCTATGACCAAACTACAGTGCATTAAGTTTCAAACATGTCATTGTACAAAGTTTAGCACTGTGTCGAGAAATAATGTGTCCTTTAAATACTATAGAGCTTCAACTTAATGTGACAGGATTCTTGTACAAATCCTCTTGCATGGTTATTGTCAGGAAGCGATTGTCTGACCGATGTTGGAGCTTGATTAGGGGTTTAGTCTGGAGATTTTAATCAATAGAGAAGAATGCCGAGGCCAAGCCCAATTAAACGCATGGGCCCATTATATCAAAACTGATTGCATCGGCCGTACAGCTCTACACTCGACAAAGGGAGCAGTGATCAATAGACAACCTCTCGAAAGGGACAGGCTTAAGATTGTAGATTTCAAGGCAGAAGTAAGAAGGCTGAAATCCTTTAATTAGCTTTGAGTTGGACTCGCTAGTCTGGGACTATGATTTATAGATCTAGAGAACGGTCTTAATGGTTGGTGGTAAGTGGTGATCGAGGATGTGGGTTTCTTGGTTTAGTTGTAATATGAATTGCGTGTCTAGGTGAAATGCTTGAGACATGTCAAGCCTGTTTCAGCAGCTGTAAATATTTGCTTACTTTTCATTAAATGCTCAATGTTATTTAGTATAATATGTCATTTACTTATGTAAAAGTCCCTTTAGAGTGTTAGCAGTAATGTAACACCTGCCACAAAAGGCTTAATTTCATGCCATCTTAAGTGTCAAAATTAATACAGCAGGGATTCATTAACTGTTCAATAAAATATACTGGAGCTACTCCAAACCTGTTATTACCACAACAGATATTTTTATTTTCAGTGCTGCAATTTCACGCACTGCTAGACTTGCCCTTGGTTATGACCCTTCGCCCCACTGTTCTAAACCAGCAGATTTACTTTCTGCAGTGTTTTATCTCCTCTAAACTGCTTTGACAAGATATTTGTACAAATGGGAGTAATGTTTTGCCTGGATGACATAATGACAAGAAACATATTGGCAGAGCTGCTGTTTGCTGTTCACCTCATTAATCGGCAGCATGTAGAAGCAAATGTAGTCTCATCAGAGGACTTTCTTGTACATGTAATATATAAACTATATAAAGTATGCAGTTAATTACACACCATTAAATAAACAGTTTGTAAATCCAATTGCTCTAATTACTTTGGAGTCAGTTTGAAGGCAGTCGTTTCCAGGTGTGTGTAAATATCCAATTTAAAGTACTAAGTGTCTTTTAAGAATTAAAAATGCATTACATAAATCACTCCATCTGAACAATGACTAGATTAGTCCGAAAAACTCCATTAGTGTTTGTAAAAATGCAATTATGAACCTTTTAATTTATTGTATTTGAGATAACACACTCAAAGTCGCTTTATTAGGTAAACCTTGCTAGTCCAGGGTTACACCCCTTCCAGAGTTGCATTAATGCTATGTGGCATAGATTCAACAAGATCCTGGAAACATTCCTCTGAGATTTTGGTCTATATTTACAGCACAGCATCATGCAGCTGCTGCACTTTTGTCAACTGTACATCATCGATGCAAGTCGTTCATTCCATCACTTCCCGAAGGTGCTCTGTAAGACTGAAATCTAGTGACTGTGGTTCAAAAACCCACACTGAGATGTTTTGAGCTTTGTGACATGACACATGATCCTGCTGGAAACAGCCATCAGTAGATGGGTACACTCTGGTAATAAAGAGAGGGAATGGTCAGCAATTCATGAAACTAGTCACTTAAATCACCTTTGTCCCCCTTCTGATGCTCGGTTTGAACTGCAGCAGGTCATCTAGACCATGTCTACATGTCTAACTGCACTGGGGTGCTGTTATATGACTGGCTGATTCAGTAAGAAGGACTAGATGTTACAGTCACTTATAATGCATTGCTTTAAATGGAGAATATCTTGAGGGATGGCTGTTATGAGGAAAGGCAGCCCAGACACTTTACCAGTTTGGGACACATTGTCAGTAGTGGACCTTGGATTCATCGGGTGTTTCAGCCATTATCACTAGACACCCTCATCCAAGGAGGCCCTGCCAGGGTTGATCAGGCCCTGGAGTGTGTCACTGGTTTATGTTAACTTGTTATTTCTCTTCTTCTTTGTTCTGTTTAGTTTCCTACAGTTTATTTTCTATTCACTGCAACTGAAAAATAATAAGCAGATAAACAGGTGTAAAGTCACACATGAGTGTATTTGAAGACAAAGATGTCATAAAAATAGCATTTATGAAATAAATTTTTTAATAACACTTTTTGAAAATTGAATTACTTGAATTGAATTATCAGTTCCACTTTGTTTCATTTCTATTAAACACTAATATCTTGTTGGCAAATCCAGCATGAGAGTAAAGTTTTTAATTACCTAAAGATATTTCTCAGTAAATTAGCAAAGTAATATTTTTTCCAAAGGTGGGCCCAACCTTCTTGGTTTCACCAGCATCTTGATGTTCCTATTTTTTCTGTTTTGTTGTGTCTATGGTCTATTTTGGTGCCCATGTTTTGAGCTCGTTTGTTTGGTTTGGTTTTTACCACCTCTGGTTTCAGTCTGTTTGACTCTTCTCTGCCTGTGGTTTTGCTCAGTCTGTTGTGCAGCCCTGTTTGAATTAAGATGAATTTCTTAACAGTTAATTTCCATCTGACCTGTATGACCACTTGGAAGCAGGCTGCAGAAGTGAGTGCTCTCTATGAAGTCAATTACATCGGGGGCCATGCTTCAGAGCTCTCTTTTTTCCAGCTTGATGTGAGTGGAGACAACCTCCCTGCTAGATTCAACGGAGTGGACAGAAACGGACATTCCTTCATGTGAACATTTGAACCATAAGGGTGTAGAAACTAACCTTTCACATCCTGGTGCTCAGTGTCCACATCAGTAGGCTTTTCTGAGTATCAGCGGTCATCATCGAGAACCAGTTTTGTAAATGGTGCCTTCAGGATTTTTCAGCAGCTCCTCTGCTTTCTTCTCAATCCAGCCTTCTTATATTTCCTACCTAGCCATGTTGTCTTCTATCTTAATGACCTCATCCCGGAACCTTGCATCTGTCTCCTTTCCTCTGTGCAGCCATGCAAACACAAAGCAGCCAGTTTAAAACATTGCCTTGCAGTAAACATTGGCTGGCAGGTATCTGTTTCATGCAGGAGGATCTCTGCATCTTAACACCATTCAGATTTGTCACTGAACTCTTCCATCTATGATAGGATTTCCTCACAGAATTAAATTGTGCACAGTTTGATTTACTATCCTACCAGTGTCATCTGGATTACTCATATCACAGGTTGAGGGATCTCGTGATATTAAAGTTTAATGTGGATTGTCCTTCAAGAAGGTGGAATTATTCTTAATTTAAATATGCTTGCTAGAGACATCTGATCAAAGGTGCTCTGTAACCAAATGGAATTTAACCTAAACATTTCTGGATGTGTATTGGATGTGATAATCACCTCTGTCAGGATGCAGTGCAAATGTGGAACTGGCTTGTTGTTTTTGTCTGACCTCAGGATGCATGATGCATCCACCAGTTTCTACTGGTCCCTTATCAGACACCTTGACTCTATCAACTAATCCGATCATCTTAAGCTTGTGTTTCTGCTTCTGTGTTAGGATTTTCCTTATTGTAACTTAGCTGTCTCCCTGGCAGCCTCGTATTTTTCTTTTCCAGCTTCAAATCATCTAATTTGCCTGCTTGCCCATTTTCCAACATATACTTCAGTACCTTTCGCTGACTTCCCTTCTCTCTTCACAAGCTCAAGATCTCTAACTTGTCCAACTTGTTTTGTAATAACATTTTTAATTCAACATGCCCCTTGCTCTGAATTTGTCTTCCATTGCCTGATCATGAAATCACTGCAAAACATCTGTCTGTTTATTCGTGACTTGACCATATTTGCAGTTATTATACTGACATACATTATTTTGTCACAAACAGCCAGTATGGTAGGTAAAAGAAGAGAGCGAATGTCTCAAAAACTAAAGAGAAATTTTAAAACGCTGTAAACCAACAGATTTCAGATGTATCTCATGAATTTTGCTTATATATTTTAGCAATGTTCAGAAGTTCACCATAAATAGATTCAGTAAGAGGCTTGAAAGGCTTCAGACGGCATAAATGAATCCAAGGTCCCAAGTACATCTTAGATCATCCATTATTCTTCAGTAATCTTCCAGTTAAGTCAGTTGCCCTTGTGCCCTGTGCTTAACATATGTTATATATTAAATGTTACATGTTTTTAAATTCATTAATGTAGGAGCGCCTTAAAATAAATTCCTGAAATCACAGTGCTGAAATCTAGACTCCACAATGTCTCTTTGCATTGTGTATCCTATGGGGATCATCAATGTACATCTCTGTCTTACTTGTTTTACTTGCACTCACTACTTTCATGCAATATTTAATGG
This sequence comes from Pundamilia nyererei, assembly GCF_000239375.1. NCBI lineage: Eukaryota > Metazoa > Chordata > Actinopteri > Cichliformes > Cichlidae > Pundamilia > Pundamilia nyererei. The sequence continues at coordinate 1,752,957 of NW_005187487.1, read as the reverse complement.
CTAGAACACAGCTTTACATTCTCACTGGGATTTTTGATTCTGCACAGGATGAGAAGATATTGAAGCGATCCAGTGCATGCTCTGATGCCCAGATAAAGCTTTGACAACTGCTCTGGGAGGTTATGTGATGCTTTTACATGGTTTTCTCCATCTCCTTACAAGATTCCTTCTCATAACTTTGCGACTGAATATGTAGGAGGAATAGGTTGTTTACAACACTAACTTAACCATGAATATAAATGTCACTTGGCCAGACTGCAGCTGGTTCTTGTCACTGCAAAATTTAGTGTTTCCACTTATAGCAAATCTAAATTCCTCCACTTTCTGCACCCAGTGTCTGCTAACCTTTCCAGTTCTATCATTGCCCAGCTTGTGTCCTTTGTCAAATAAAACAAATGTCTCAGTATCCACCCTTTGCCACTTGCAGTCTTGTCTTTTATTTATGCATTCACTACATTAAGCCCATGAGTCTTCTTTATCCTCTATTCATACCCCTATCCAACACTATTTGTCATTGCAATCAGATCTGTGTGTATTGCATGTTTTCATTGAAAATTGCACCGCTAAATTGATGGTCTGTTTTCCACAACACAGTATGTTCTGTATTTTATCTGTGAAATGCTGCATGCGCTCTGCTATGGCTGCATAATGAAAGTCTCTTCCATTGTACAAACGTGTGAGGAGCATTTTGCTGGTTCAAGAGTAAACACTATGTCAGCATCCACATTATCACAAGGAAATGAGGTGTTGAAAGCGTCGTTGTCATTTTCAGTTATAGAAAAAAAAATGTGGCACAAGGAAGCACATTATTCTTTTGTGGCTTATTTGCTGGCAGTAGAGCAAACCGAATTTTACCTCTGGAAAATTTGCTATTTTAGAGTTGCTTCAACTTTTAACAATTTGAATTTAAGACTTTTATGACAATTATGAATACAATTTAAGGCCTATTTTACATCCATGCTGGCTCAAAAGATGGCAGAAAAATTCCAATGCAATCCTGTCTATTGTGAGGTCTCGAGAAGCTTTAGAAATGAGCACTGATTTGTCTGGGTTAATGGAATAGCAGCAAAAAAAAGTGTGTTAGTGTAGAATGGTTTGCACTGAGGCCAGCATTTGGAGATGCTGACAATATAAATAGAGAACAATGGTTGTTCATGGCAGGTCCTGTTCTCTGTCTTCCAATGCAGTTCTAATACTTTTATATCCAAAGGTCCTAACATGAGTATCTTGGATACTTATCTTGGATAAGGTGCAACCAGCTTCATCCATGCATTCATAAATGCACTGGCGCCCATTCACTTTTCTAAGTGCCTCAGTGCTGTAGCACCAGAAACTTTATTCATGCCCATTGCCCCACATAGACTGAAATCTTAAGTGCATTAAGGAGGAAATTGAGAATAAATAATATTAATAAATCATCCAAAGTTATTTGTTGAATACTGTGTAGGGAAGATGGGCTCAGAAGACAGAAA